>NC_056729.1:1328898153-1329035653 GCF_019279795.1 Protopterus annectens | reverse complement strand
TGTGTGTGTGTGTGTGTGTGTGTGTGTGTGTGTGTGTGTGTGTGTGTGTGTGTGTGTGTGTGTGTGTGTGCGTGTGCGTGTGCGTGTGTGTGTGTGTGTGTGTGTGTGTGTGTGTGTGTGTGTGTGTGTGTGTATGTGTGTGCTAATACAGAACTATGCTTAAGCAAAATATGATATGATGAGCTTGATTATCACACTGGTTCACAAAAAACACAATGTTATATGACAAAATCATTGAAAAGTAATAGGTTAAGCTCTGGCATGGATTAGATAAAGTGATATGTCAGCTACAAAGGATATAGTACAAGTAGGTTGAGTAATCTGGATGCTCTAAAAATATTGAGTGAAGGAAGGAAGGTGTATGCTTGTTTGTTTGGCAAGTTACGAAAACTGATGTGTTTGGGTACACATGAGATTGGCAGGTTGAGAGTAAGAATAAGGTAAATACTATAGTTTCATTAAAAGGATACTTTGCATTAGTAACTCATGGCTAAAAAGAATTATGCTGAAAAAAATTTATGTGTTAGGAGCTGTGTTTAAGATACACTGTGATAGCTGAATGTTTGTATATGAGGGATTGATTAGTCTCAAAAATTCAGGTTATTTCCCCAGGTGTTTATCTTTGTACTCCTGAAGTGAGTGTATACTATTCCTTCCATATTTTTGATTAAAAGCTAATATCAGAGATACAACAGAACTCTTGTGGTGTTTTGGGACTGCTTACACTTGGCAGATGTATAATAGAACTGAGATGCTCAAGTACATTGGAGACTGGAGGAGTTGATATGATTATTACTTTTCTCCTCAGCTTCCACACATTATTCGGAGAGGCTTTAATCCTCCTCCCACGATGTGCCAGGTAGCTTGTATATTATATGCCTCCATCACTTCTCTCCCTTTCTGCTCTACCACCATGACTGACATAGCCTTGGGTATTTTCTCCCTGGCCTTCCTCAATGGTGCAAGCTGCAAACCTTGTTCTTCCCCCTGTGACCTCACAATATAGCCATCCCTTTATGTATAGTAAAACATATCCCTGTCCTGTGCAACCTGTCCTTCCATAGCTCTAGCAGCCAGATATTGATGTAAACATCCCCTCTTCTTTCTAACAAAAGACTCCATTATTCCTTCTCTATCTGCTTCTGCTTTCCCTATAGGGTCCAATCTATAGTACCATTTTGGTATTGAATATGGAAGTGTTACTTAGTTTTACTTTCTAATGTAGATCTGTTTTGCGTAGCTTTCTCTTCCTTTTCCTGCTTGCTATCTCTAATCCTTTACCGTCATTCTTTCCTTGTTCTGTAATTCATATTTCAGACAGCCGCCCTCATAGCCTATATCTCTTTTTAAATAAACAGTTGTCTAGATGTACCTTTTGATTCCAGATGACAACAGCACTATTACCTGAGATAAGAATGGTGTATGTGCTAGACAGACAATCCTTCACCGTGAGAAACCTTCACCCATCTTCTTCAAGTCCATGCCCCTGCTCTGTGGTTCACTTTCACCATCACAAGTTGTATCCTTGGATTGTATACTTCTTTACTATGTTGACTGGCAGTATAAGTAACACTTCTGAAAATAAAATTAATTCCAAGCCTTTGTGATTATCTCCTAACCATTTTA
The DNA here is from genome assembly GCF_019279795.1 of Protopterus annectens. Classification (NCBI taxonomy): domain Eukaryota; kingdom Metazoa; phylum Chordata; order Ceratodontiformes; family Protopteridae; genus Protopterus; species Protopterus annectens. The sequence goes on along the minus strand of NC_056729.1, from coordinate 1,329,034,027 downwards.
TTATTCTTGACACATCATTGGCCATTGCCTCAAAAATACAGAACTACATCTGGGTTACCAGTCCTTTTTGGCACTATTTAAGTCTACTTTTAGCAGGTATTCCTGCTGAATATTCTCAGACCAGAAGTATATTTCTCCACCAGCTATAATTCATATCCACCTTCTCTATGTATTTTCACATGTGCTGGATTAACCCTTGTTAGTGATTACAATACTAATAGAACATATGGCAAATTTGTCACCTGAGGGATTGACACTACATTCATTGAAAGCAGGGCATTGCCCACTAATGACCTAAAAAACAGATCAGGCTCTCTGTTTACCTCCTTGCCCATTACTGTTTGCAAACTAATGAAAAAATAGGATTATAATATCTCAGAAATGAACATTAAATTGGAAAACCACACTGGCCACTCAGGAGTTCCAAAGTGCTACATTGATATTCATAGTAACTTTACTACAAACGATAAGACTAGGGCACTGATCGAACCTATACGCTGACAGAAAAAAATGCATGGTGGCACCATTTTTTAACTCATAAAACCACTATAAAATTATCCGCTTATATATATATATCTTTAAAAGTCTTGCCTTTGTCCTGAACCGCCAGAGCTGTACAGCACTAAAAACTAGGTAGTGTTCTCTAATAGAGAAGGAATTGTTTCTAAAATACCCCAAATAAAACATTTTGTGTCAGAAAGCTATATATTTTTAAATAAATGGATTAATTTAAAAACAGAATAAAGAATAGGAACGGGACAAAAGCACTAGAGAGCCTAGCCAAGATGGCTGCTTAAATCCAAACCTCTGGACAGGGCTTTAAAACATTTGGATAAAAGTAGTGCTCCTAGGGAGATAAAAACAACCTAGAAGAAAAGATAAGGAAGCAGGAAGACATAGTGGAAGAGATTTCTGTTTTTAAGATGAGATTAAAAAGAAACAATTGGGATTTTTGTTTGAAAAAGTAATCAGAGTAAGCCAGAATGCGAGCCCCTTGAAACAAACACTAGAGCAGCAACAAACATAAGAGAAAAAGTTGTAATGGAAGCTGTAGGATCTAGAGGAATATCAAGCAGTAATTAACATTGAGCTGTAGGAACAGGTTTGCAAAATACAGTAACTAATTGACATAATAAAAAGACAGGGAGAAAAGATAGATGATCTTGAAAATCACTCGAGGAATAACATCAGAATAATTGGAATATAAGACAGTAAACAACAGTGAACTGGGCACAATCTGTGATGCAGCTGTTACATGCAATTTGTAATACTAGAAAATTAAGAAATAGTAATAGAGAGGATACTTAGAGTGGAATAGTGTCAGGCATATCTTGGCATGTTTCCATTTTTTTGCTGTAAAAAATAAAGTAATAAGGTAAGCAATGTTGAAGTGTCAGTGGCACAAAAGATAGTCCAACAACGTTTGGTGCAGGAGGCTGTGGGCTCTATTTCCACATTCCATGATTTAATTGCTGCCACTCCAGTGCAGTGTAAGGAATGTGATGCACTCCAGAGTGTGTTGTCCTTCAGATGAGATGTTAAATAGAGGTTCCATCTGCTTGAGTTGGTGGTAGTTCGGGTGGAAGTAAAAGCTCCCATTGTGTTACTGAAAAGAGTAGTAGTCCATTATTTAACTTTAAATATTTACAAAGTTTATACATTTACAAGCACATGTGTCACACAGTATCAGGATTTCCTATGAAGACTGGTAATAAATAAGTTACCAGTAAAGGAGAATATGCTATATAAAAAGAACATTGAAAGGGTGGTGGCTCAGTGGTGCAGTGATTAGTGTTGTTACCTCATAGTCAGACATTCTTTGGTTTGATTCTTGGCTGGGGTGCCTAATGTAAGGAGTCTGCATGTTCTCCCTGCATTGGTGTGAGTTTCCTCCCATATTCCAAAGACATGCATCTGGAGTGTTTCTTTTCAGACACCTGCTGAAAATTGGATCTTTCCCAGTAAATAAACTATATATGTACATATACGCTTTTAGTTTTTACTACTTAATTTTCTTATAATATCCTCTTTGTTAGTCTTTTATAATTGACCACTACTCCTTCCACGACCATAATATAATCTTTCACAATATATCTGCCAAAATCCATTTCCCATAATCAATAATTTATTCAGTCTTTCTTTCCTTCAAAATAACCCATATTAATAAATTATCTACCTTTCTTACATATTATTTTTTCTTATACTTATAATATCCACACATAATCTTACTCATATCTAAATTGTTCATCTCATTAATATTCTGAATTTGTTTTCTGCACACAACATTTTCCAAAGTGTCAGTACTCTTTTACATTAAAAAAATGCTCTGTTGTCTATTTTTCCACACAAAGTAGTCACACTCTTTCAACATTCTTTTTATATGGCATATAAAATGTTAAGGAAAGCCTTCTACATTGCAGATCTCATAAGTAACCATCTCACATCGAAGACTTAGGATTTTATAACTCCTCTGTATGCAGCCCTCATCTGATCACTAATAGAATGCAATGCTCCCTTTTGCATGTATCGCCCCAGATACCTGCAGAAGCTGGAGAGACCACAGAGATTTCTCACCAAGAAAATTCAGGGCTTCCAAAACATGACCTACATAGAGAAACTGAAAGCCCTGTCACTGTACTCTATATCCTACAGGCTGCTAAGATGCGACTTGTGCCTGGCCTACAGAACAGTCTCTGACCCTGCCCTAATGGAAATGCTGCACATCGGGAAATCAAATGGGACAAGAGTTACTGACTCCAGGGATCTCAACCAAGCCTGTGACATTAAAAGAACATGCTGGAGAGACAGATTTATCTCCCAGAGATTGCCACTCCTCTGGAGTAATCTCCCAATTCACATGAAGTAGAGTTCATCAATGACCCTATTCAAGCACAACCTAGACAACTGGATGGGAGAACGCAAATTCACATTTTAACTTCTCCAAGTCTTTTGGGTTTCTAATGCCATGACAGGAATGGACCACGTTCCTAAATCAAAGTATGATTAAAGTTCATGAAATTAGTATTTTTCATGCTTTGATGTTAGCCAGAAGTGCTCTTCACAGAACCTGAAATGTGCCCAGTAATGTCTCCTTCTGCAATTTGTACAGAGTTACATGTATCAGTAACATATCTAAGTCAGCTTGTAAATTCTTTTTTATAAGACCCGTTACTCCTATTACTAGAACTGTCTGGGTACCCTTCTTCCACATTGCCCTCATTTCTGCCTGCAAATAATGGCATTTTATGGCTTTGTTTCTCTGTGTACATAAGACACTGTAGTCACTGGGTGTAGCAATTTCAATTATCAATACTACATTTGTCTTCTTTTCATGGACTACTATATCTGTTTTTCTCACATCTAGTTTTTGAACTGCTAGTAACGGGTTACCCATGTGATATAAACTTCATCATTTTCTATAATGCTTTGTGGTTCTTGTTTCCAGTGTTTTTCAGCTACTTCAATATTATAATGTTTGCACAATCCCCAATGCAACAGTCTTGCGACATTATCATGGCTTTCAGTATACAGTCCTTCTGCCATTAGTGCATCACAACTAGCAACAAGATGTGCAACTGTTTCCAGTTCTGTTTTACAAAACCTATATTTACCTGTTTCTCCCACATGCTCAATGGACTTTATAAACCAACATATACATAGTTCACTATCTTGTGCTGACGATATTAACCCTTCGACTTTTGGTTTAAATTTACCTCTTCTTAACCATTTTTGCATTCAGTCCTGAACAACACGAGGTAGTTCCAAGAGTTTTCTATACTTGCAACTGTATGTATGCATTTTCCACATTTCTTGCCTTCTGTTCTGAACCTTCATCTTGTATTCTTTCTTTTGCTTTTTGGCACATTCAGTTGCTGCCTGATTTTTATCTACTTCTGGTTTGATTTCCATTCCTGCTTGACACAGATATGCTTCTGCTAGACTAAGCAGGGGAGTCATCTTAGATTTATTCTCCTCATGTTTCAAAACCTTCACTATGTTTAGGTCTTGTGAGGTCAGCAGATATGTGTGCAGTCCCATGATTGCAGATCTATACATATAAACAATTTCAAGTTGGCCCATCCCTCCTTCAGAACAGACAGGGAATATATATATATATATATATATATATATATATATATATATATATATATATATATATATATACATATATATATATATATATATAGTCTTGGTATGCAGTGATATTTATAAATCATATGATGAGCATTAAGCATCCTTCTTGTTTTCCTGTCCAACCTATCCAACACATTTTGGGGACAGTCAATCACTCCGAAAAAGTAATTTAGGCCATGACGAGCAAATCAGTTAATTGCTTGAACTTTGCTCCTATATGTCAACACTGTTTTCAGTATTAATTTAAGTCTTCTAAAATATTCTTTGTATGTTTTATTTGCATTTGTTCATGTTTTATTGTTGATCCTTCATCAATTCCCAAACATGTATACAGTTTGTCTTGCTCTTGTTCTTTTATATCATATTCCTGCCCCGAACTGATGTTTTCCTGGTGCTGCAGCTTTCCTGCTTTAAAGGTTGCTTTTGCACATTTATCAAGAGCAAATTACATTCTTATATCATCTGAAAATGTTTTGACCACTTGGAGTTGTGGTTTCAGTTTTTCATCTATTGAACTATACATTATATTATATGTTATATATTATCATATATTATATTATTATATTATATTGGTGTTAAGCAAAGGAATGCAGAAGGTCAGATGGTAGTGGATTTTGCGAAAAGGATGGACATGGCTGAGATAAATACGTATTTTAACAAGAGGGAGGAGCATAGGGTGACATACAAGAGTGGAGGAAGATGCACACAGGTGGATTATATCTTATGTAGAAGGGCCAGTCTGAAGGAGATTGGAGACTGTAAGTGGTGGCAGGGGAAAGTGTAGTTAGGCAGCATAGGATGGTGGTTTGTAAGATGACATTGGTGATCAAGAAGAGGAGGATGAGTGTGAAAGCAGCACCAAGGATCAAATGGTGGAAATTGAAAAAGGGTAATTGTGAGGTGATGTTCAGGGAAGAGTTAAGACAGGAACTGGGTGGCAGTGAAGAGTTACCAAATAGCTGGGTAGCTACAGCAGAGCTAGTAAGAGAGATGGCTAGAAAGGTGCTTGGTGTGACATCTGGAAAGAAGAAGGAGGACAAGGAGACCTGGTGGTGGAATGAAGAAATACAAAAGAGCATACAGAGAAAGAGGTTGGCGAAGAAGAAGTGTGATTGTCAAAGAGATGAAGAAAGTAGACAAGAATATAAAGAGATGAGGTGCATGGCAAAGAGAGAGGTGGCGAAGGCTAAGGATAAGGTGTATGAAGAGTTATATAAAAGGTTGGACACTAAGGAGAGAGAAAATAACCTGTACCAATTGGCTAGGCAGAGGGACCGAGCTAGTAAAGATGTGCAGCAGGTAAAGGTGATAAAGGATAATGAGGGAAACGTACTCACAAGTGAGGAGAGTGTGTTGAGCAGATGGAAAGAGTACTCTGAGGGGTTGATGAATGAAGAGAATGAGAGGGAGAGAAGGTTGGATGATGTGCAGAGAGTGAATCATGAAGTGCAATGGATTAGCAAGGAGGAAGTAAGGATAGCTATGAAGAGGATGAAGAACGGAAAGGCTGTTGGTCCAGATGACATACATGTGGAAGCATGGAGGTGTTTAGGTGAAATGGCAGTGGAGTTTTTAACTAGATTGTTTAATGAAATCTTGGAAAGTGAGAGGATGCCTGAGGCATGGAGAAAAAGTGTTTTGGTACTGATTTTTAAGAATAAGGGTGATGTGCAGAGCTATAGTAACTAGAGAGGGATTATCAGTCACAACATGAAGTTATTGGAAAGAGTAGTAGAAGCTAGGTTAAGAAGGGAGGTGATGATTAGTGATCAGCAGTATGGTTTCCTGCCAGGAAAGAGCACTACAGATGTGATGTTTGCTCTAAGAGCGTTGATGGAGAAGTACAGAGAAGGTCAGAAGGAATTGCGTTGTGTCTTTGTGGATTCAGAGAAAACATATGACAGGGTGCCTAGACAGGAGTTGTGGTATTGTATGAGGAAGCCGGGAGTGTCAGAGAAGTATGTAAGAGTGGTACAGGATATGTACGAGGGTAGTGTGACAGCGGTGAGGTCTGCGGTGGGAGTTATGGATGCGTTTAAGGTGGAGATGGGATTACATCAAGGATTAGCTCTGAGCCCTTTCTTATTTGCAATGGTGATGGACAGGTTGACAGACGAGATCAGACAGGAGTCCCCGTGGACTATGATGTTTGCAGATGACATTGTGATCTGTAGTGAGAGTAGGGAACAGGTGGAGGAGCCCCTGAAGAGGTGGAGATATGCTCTAGAGAGAAGAGGAATAAAGGTCAGCAGGACTAAGACAGAACATATGTGTGTGAATGAGAGGGAGGATAGAGGAATGCTAAGAATGCAGGGAGTAGAGGTGGCAAAGGGGGGTGAGTTTAAGTACTTGGGATCAACAGTTCAGAGTAATGGTGAGTGTGGAAGAGAGGTGAAGAAGAGAGTACAGGCAGGATGGAGTGGGTGGAGAAGAGTGTCAGGAGTGATTTGTGACAGACGAGTACCAGTAAGAGTGAAAGGGAAGGTCTACATGAGGGTAGTGAGACCAGCTATGTTATATGGGTTGGAGACAGTGGCATTGACAAAAAGGCAGGAGTCAGAGCTTGATGTGGCAGAGTTGAAGATGTTAAGATTTGTACTGGGTGTGACAAGGATGGACAGGATTAGGAATAAGTATATTAGAGGGTCAGCCCAGGTTGGAAGGTTTGAGACAAAGCCAGAGAGACAAGATTACATTGGTTTGGACATGTGCTGAGGAGGGATGCAGAGTATATTGAAAAAAAAAATATGCTAAGGATGAAGCTGCCAGGTAACAGGAAAAGAGGGAGGCCTAAGATAAGGTTTATGGATGTGGTGAGAGAGGACATGCAGGTGGTTGGTGTGACAGAGCAAGATGCAGAGGACAGGAAGAAATGGAAACAGTTGATCTGCTGTGGTGACCCCTGACGGGAGCAGCCAAAAGACGAAGAAGAAGATCTGGTGAACTATACAATTTTAAATCATTTACGAAAAGAAAATGAGAAGTCTTTACTTTGTTGTCTTCTGGGAACGAAATTGTAGCCATGACTTAATCTGGTAAGTATACAGCTTAATGACAAAGAATAAAATAAGGTGCATCCACAGAAACAACACACAGCCGTTCTTCAAGTGGTCTGATATTAACCAATCTTGTAATCTCCAAGGAAATGCTGTTGAACATGATTCAAGTGAACTCAAAATGCTTTTAATCAAAGAACTCGGTAAGCGCTTTCACCATATAGGCTTCATCAGACCGTATAGCTGTAACTAGGTACAAAAGCTTAAATGCTTTAACACATAATTACTTAATTGGTAAAGCAGTGACATCATTTCCTATACACTTATAAAATCAAATGCTACTCTACAAACTCATACTATGACAAATAATAAAATAGACATACATTCCGATTATTCAATTAAGCCAAAATGAAATAAAATAAAATAGGACATAAGAAATAAAGAAAATAAAATGAAAAATATCTAATACATATAAGGAACTTCTAATACATATAGAGAATCATAACCAATCCATGTACAAATAGAACGCAGAAACACAGTTCATTTAATGCAATACTTAAATATAACAAGACAGTTCATTCAATAAAAACATACGTGTAGTTCATCTAACCGCTTTTAATCTCCTGTTATGTAGTATCGGTTTTAAGGGCACCTTGTCATTAAGTCCTGTTTTTTTGTCTGCTCACCATCTAATGATCCATCTCACCTCACAGCCTTCAGTGTAATTCTTGATGTCTCCACCCCGTATACTAGGGGTGATGACCTGTAGTACCGAGAACTTAAATAAGTGTGTTAATCCTGTTGTTGATGTGTGTCTCGCTAGTGCGTTGTGTTCAGACCCAATACGCATATGATACATATGCTCCCTGATCCTTTCCCTGAACTTCCTATTGGTTTTACCTATATAGAAAGCACTGTAAGACACACATCTAACAAGATAAATCACGTGCTCTGTTTGGCAAATAGCTGTGGCGTGAAGAGTGTATGTATAATTGGAAACTGGATGAACAAAGATGCTCCTAGTTTCTATGAATTCACACTGTTTGCATCTGTGACATGGTCTCATTCCTATAGCATGATTGTCACTAACTCCTAAACCTGGAGACTTAGGATAGCACAAAATCTGTTTGAGATTCCTCCTATTCTTAAAGAGGAACTTAGGTTCATCCCCTACTATTTCTGTGATGCTTTCATCCAACAACAAAGTATCCCAATGTTTCTGCACTATATTTCTTAAATCATTAGTATCCGTAGTGTAGAACATAGGTATCTTCACTGTTTGACTGTCTCTCCTTACTACTGCCTCCTCAGTCAATGGTAGACTTGTATCAGGGAAATATGGACTGGCTCTTGCGGCTCTTGCCAAATTAGTTTTTTAAATAGCTTTGTCGACCTCATGAGAATTATATTGTCTAGCCATAAGTCTCAATTTCAAGTGTAAAAGTTCCTGTTCATATCCCTTTTGTGTTGGGTTTAACCTGGAATCCCTCATGGCTTGAGTTTTCTTCACAAGTAAATGGCTTGACTGAGTACCTTAACTTTACCGTGACATATTCAAAACATAATATATAATTTCTCGATGTATTTATTGAGAGGCTGGAGAATGGTGTCTTGAACACAGGTTCATAAGAAAGCATGTCAAAGAAATATACTGCTACAGAGGAGTATGCATCCCCAGTATGTTTTTAAAAATGTGGCTAAGGGTCAAGCCATGAGGGCTTCCAGGTTAAACCCGACACAGAAGGGATATGAACAGGAACTTTTAGACTTGAAATTGAGACTTATGGCTAGACAATATAATTCTCATGAGGTGGACAAAGCTATTGAAGAAACTAATTTGGCAAGAGCCGCAAGAGCCAGTCCATATTTCTCTGATACAAGTCTACCATTGACTGAGGAGGCAATGGTAAGGAGAGACAGTCAAACAGTGAAGATACCTATGTTCTACACCACGGACACTAATGATTTAACAAATATAGTGCAGAAACATCGGGATACTTTGTTGTTGGATGAAAGCATCAGAGAAATAGTAGGGGATGAACCTAAGTTCCTCTTTAAGAATAGGAGGAATCTCAAACAGATTTTGTGCTATCCTAAGTCTCCAGGTTTAGGATTTAGTGACAATCATGCTATAGGAATGAGACCATGTCACAGATGCAAACAGTGTGAATTCATAGACACTAGGAGCATCTTTGTTCATCCAGTTTCCAATTATACATACACTCTTCATGCCACAGCTGATTGCCAAACAGAGCACGTGATTTATCTTGCTAGATGTGTGTCTTGCAGTGCTTTCTATATAGGTAAAACCAATAGGAAGTTCAGGGAAAGGATCAGGGAGCATATTTATCATATACGTATTGGGTTTGAACACAACGCACTAGCGAGACACACATCGACAACAGGATTAACACACTTATTTAAGTTCTCGGTACTACAGGTCATCACCCCTAGTATACGGGGTGGAGACATCAAGAATTACACTGAAGGCTGTGAGGTGAGATGGATCATTAGATGGTGAGCAGACAAAAAACCAGGACTTAATGACAAGGTGCCCTTAAAACCAATACTACATAACAGGAGATTAAAAGCGGTTAGATGAACTACGCGTATGTTTTATTGAATGAACTGTCTTGTTATATTTAAGTATTGCATTAAATGAACTATGTTTCTGCGTTCTATTAGTACATGAATTGATTATGATTCTCTATATGTATTAGAAGTTCCTTATATGTATTAGATATTTTTCATTTTATTCTCTTTATTTCTTATTTCCTATTTTATTTTATTTTATTTCATTTTGGCTTCATTGAGTAATCGGAATGTATGTTTATTTTATTATTTGTCATAGTATGAGTTTATAGAGTAACATTTGATTTTATAAGTGTATAAGAAATTATGTCACTCTTTTACCAATTAAGTAATTATGTGTTAAAGCATTTAAGCTTTTGTATCTAGTTGCAACTATACGATCTGATGAAGCCTATATGGTGAAAGCGCTTACCGAGTTCTTTGATTAAAAGCATTTTGAGTTCACTTGAATCATGTTCAACAGCATTTCTTGGGAGATTACAAGATTGGTTAATATCAGAGCACTTGAAGAATGGCTGTGTGTTGTTCCTGTGGATGCACCTTATTTTATTCTTTGTTATTTTTATCTTCCATACCACGGGAACATTTGCTCTGTGGGGGTGCTTTTTTACATTTTTATTTATACAGCTTAATGGTTTAAAGGCAAGACAAAAGAGTAGAGGTGTCGGAGAGTCATCTTCGAATATTCCCCTTTGAATTTTTATCTCTGGAAAACTAATTTGTCATTTAACATCGCTTAACTGCAAAGTGCTTTGCCACTGTTTCATGGTCACTGTAATGTAGTTGATCAGTGTAGGGTGTATTTTATTCATTTTTAAGCACTCTTTTATCCATGAATGTGGGATACTGTCAAATGCTTTTTTGTAGTCTAGCCATGCCATACTTAGATTCTTCCTCTTTTTACAGTTCTCCATTATGACACTAACAACAAATGATCCTTAGTTTGTTCCATATGACTTTATTTTATTACCCTTTTGTTCTATTGGCATGATTGTGTTTTCTTCTAAATGACTATAAACTCTGTCGGCATCAATTCCAGTGTACAGTTTATACATCACTGAGAGGCATGTTATTGGTCTATAGTTTTTAGGGTAGCTTGCAGGTTTGCTCTTAAGTAGGAATGTTGTTTTTCCTGTTGTTAACCAGGCTTGTGTCTGTTTGGGGTGCGCATATAAATAGATCTTACTCATGGTTACATCATCATGTACTTTAAGCCAGAAGTTAGGTACTGCATCTGGGCCTGTTTTTTTTTTAATTAGGAGTTTTTCTTAACTTTATTTCAATCTCTCTGGCTGTTACTTCATCCCAGTTCATATGCTGTACATTTGAACTTCTTATTCTTCCTTTTACTTATTCTGTCCATTTGGTATCTTCGTTATGTTCCACAGGATCTTCATAGATATTTCTCCAAAATGTATCTATTTCTTCTTTTTTTGGTAGTTTCAATTCCTTTTGCTTTGTTTCCCAATTCTGTATACAAAACTTTTTTGGGTCATCAATAAATTGTTTATTTTGTACTTTCCCTTTATATTTGTCTGCATAACCTCTAAGTTTTTCTACCTGTGCTGATACTTTTAGTTTATTATTTGAGATAGTGCACAACAGATCCTGATCTGTTCTGATATCGTGCATTGCTTTTATCACGTCTATCTTTCTGTGTATTTTTGTTGATCTGTTCCCTCTTCTACACTCTTCTAACAGTGATACTTCTTGTCTTAATTGCTTTATAGTTTTTTCTGTTCGATACTTCCATGATGGCATTTGATTTTCCCCTTCCTTTCGTTTACTATCTTGTGTTTTTGTGGTAAGACTTTATTTGTTTTTAATTTAGCTGCACAGTAATATATAGGTTCATAGGTAGGTACTAGGCTATCTGCCTGAGGACATTTATAAGCCTAGCTAGAGTGTGTCGGCTTTCACCGCCCTATTGATTAATTAACTGAGCCTCTGTCAAGCAGAGCCAATGAAGTGATCCCAGGGGTGTATTTTCTGTTACTCATCTACTCGTCAAGGTTTCTCTTGAAGAGTGTTAGTGAGGGGCTCTGCCTAATGTAGTTAGGAATTTTGTTTCAAAGCATGGGGAGTCTCTGTGACAGGAATCTATCCCTCCAGCATGTTCTGTTTATTGTTGTGGTGAGGTTTAGCTCACTAGAGCACGTGGTTTGCAGTGACTTGGATTTCTTTAGGTGGAGCATGTCCATCAATTCTGAGTTGGACATGGCTTCGTAAGTCAGGCAGCGATCACCTCTGAGTAAGCGATATGCCACTGAGTACAGCCAGAGTTTTTTCAGTCGGGCTGCACAGGACATATGTTTGAGGCCAGTAATCCTCTTGGTGAGGTGCTTATGTGGTCTTTCCAGCTGTTGGAAGTGTCTTGTGAGGTACATACCAAATGGGGCATTGTACTCTATGATGGGTCTGATGAGTGACGAGTAGAGGGGCACTATAACCTCTTTATTTCTAGATGCGAACCCCTTAGTAATTAAATGGGCTACATAGAAGGATTTCCTAACTACTTTGGCAATATGATTGTCAAAGGAGAGATTACTATCTACCTGGGTCCTCAGATATCTTATTATCTCTTCTGTATTAAGGGAGCTGCCGCCTATGTGGTAATTCGTGGATGTTTTGTTTTTCCCAAACTGGATGATTATGCATTTTTTGGCATTTAGGTTGAGGCCATGATTTTGACACCAGGTGTCAATCTCAGTAAGGCTTTTTTGAAGAATTTCTGCGTCAGCCGGAGAGTCAGTTATGGCTCCCAGTTTGCAGTTATTGGTGAACTAGGTTAGCCATAGTCCTCCTGTGTTTGCCTGTACTTCTAAGAAGTATATGCTGAACAGTAGGGGTCCCAGGACCGAGCCTTGTGGGACACCACTTGTGACTGGTTTAGAGTCGGACCTGGAGCCCACTATTCTTACTGTGTGAGTTCCGTCTGTAAGCCAGTTGGCAACCCATCTTGTGATGTAGGGGTTTATGTTCAGGCTGGTGAGTTTTTCTATAATACCCGAATGGGGAATGGTATCGAACGCCTTGGCGAGATCAAGGTAGGCTGCGAGAACTACCTTTCTCTCATCTATGGCCTTAGTGACTGTCTCAAAGAAATCACCCAGGTTTAATAGGCATGATCTGCCCTTAACAAAGCCAAACTGGGTTGGGTCAAGTGTTTGGAGGTTCCCAATGTCTTTGTTAATAAGTTCCATGATGATGTGCTCCATAGCCTTGCAGGCCAGGCTAGTCAGGCTTATGAGGTGATAGTTACCAGGGTCAGTTGTGGCCCCTCCTTTGTGGAGCTGAATAACTGTTGCTGTGCGCCATTCTATGGGCACATAGCCTGTGGAAAGGCTGAGGTTGAACAGCGTGTTTAGGTGGGGGGGTTAGTTTGTTCCATAGTTCTTGCAAGACGCAGCCTGGGACACCATCTGGCCTCATTGATGCTGTGTTTTTGGCTTTTGAAAGGGCTGTTTTCAACTGTGCTTCTGTGATTTCAGGGACACTACACTTTTCTGGTATTGTTGTGGGCTGTTTTGAAGGTGAGAGGGATGTGAAGTTTGCACTGAATCTATCTGCCAGGATTCTGGCAATATCAGTAGGCTCAGTATATTTTGTGCTATTTTGCACTAGCTCAGAGCATATCTGTGAGTTGCCACTTAGATTCTTGACATAACTAAAGAAAGCTTTGTGGTTATCTTTTGAATCCTTGGCTATTTTTCTTTTGAAGTTAGCCTTGGATGATTTTATGAGGGACCTTAGTTTCTTACTGATACTGATCAGGGATGTCTTTCTTTCTTGGGATTTGCTTTTTTTCTGAACTAGTTTCCTCCTTTTATTGTATAACCTGTTTATGGCAGGGGTCCACCAGACTGGTTTCCTTCTCTTAGGGGAGTGAGTCTTTGTTTTGCTAGGGATGGCATGATCCATGCATCCTTGTAGGTGCTCATTGAGTGCAATTGTAAAGGATTCTCCATATTGGGCAGTGTTATCCTTTAGTATAGGGGCTGTGAAACTTACCACCTCTGCCTTAAGTAAGGTGAAGTTTGCTTTAGAAAAGTTTTTCACTGTGGTTTCCTTGGTTGGGGGTGGTGGGGGGCTGTGGACATCCAGAGTGATTAGTTTATGGTCTGATCTAAACAGTGACGGGTTGACCTCCAGTATGGAACACCTGTCACCCATGTTGGTGATGACCAGGTCAGATATGTTGTGGCCTCTGGTAGGGGAGTTTACCAGCTGATCGAGGGCATTTGAGTTGATAAATTCCAGGAAGCGCTGAGCCTGGGAGTTTGTACTCAAGTAGTTTTCCCAGTTAATGGTAGGGTAATTGAAATCGCCCAATATCAGGGTGTTCGGTAGGACCTTCATGTTTTCCAGTATCTCCAGAAAGGCAGAGTGGTGGTCCTGGGTCATGGAGAGTGATCTGTAGCAGGCCACAATTTGCATTGCAGTTTTGCCTGATGTTAGTTGCACATGGATGATCTCAGAGGTATCATGCTGCGCCACTAACCTGGAGGTGTGGGTATCCTTGATGAATATGGATACACCCCCTCCTTTTGTGTTTCGGTCCATGTTCTGGAACTGAAATGTGTGGTATGAGTTTTAGCCCAGTAGTGCTGGAGTGCTCTCTGGAGCCTTGAACCAGGTTACAGTTACTGCACAGATGTCAACATTCTCCATACTTAGGAGTGCTTCGAGTGCATTCATTTTGAGATTTAAACTCCTGGTGTTGAGTAGCATAACCCTAATTTTTTTACTTGTGCTGTTTACGGAGGTGGTTTTGAACTTTGAGCCTTGCCTAAAAAAGGCACTATGGGGGCAGCAAGAGCCTTGGCCAATATTCGAAAGCCAAGGGGTGACAGGTGCAAGCCATCTCTTGCGAAGCAACTCGGCTTGTCGAGCATGTCATCCCAGGCTGACAGACACTGGATCTCCTTTGAATGACACCAGAAGCTTAGCCAATTGTTGAAATTGATAATTTTTTCTTTATACTGAGGTATCATTCTTGGTGAGGGCAGGATGCTACTCAGGGGCAGGGTCATACCTGCCTGGGCTACATGATCAGAGAGCTCTTCTATGTCTCTTTTCATGTAGTCCAGGGAGGTACATCTCAGGTCATTCACTCCAACATGAACAATGACAGAGTCATATTTGTACTTGTTCTGGAGTGACCTGAGTGCTTGTAATATGTGGTGGATTCTGGCTCTCGACAGGCAGCTAACAGTAACTTTTTCCTTGTCCAGCCTAGTGAGTGGGGCGTCAGTGTGCCTGACTATAGAGTCACCTATTACTAGTGTGTTAGTTATGTTATTTCACCTTAAGGGCTGTGACTGTACGGCACATTGATTTTGTGTTTTATGTGTTGTCTGGTTTGTGACGGGAGGTGCAGGTTTTTTGGGTGTCTGCTTTGGAGCTCTCTGATGCTTTTGCAGGTTTTTATTTAGAGCCTTCGAGTATGATTTCATGTATTTATGTATATTTCTTGCCAGTGCTGGTTTAGTAGGTTTACGTGAGGCTGGAGATGTGGTGCAAGTGTTAACCTTCTCCTCATGACTATCTGTTCCAGTCTTGGGTGGAGAGACCTTAGCCTCCAGTTTGGCTGTATAATTGCATCTCTCGCATATGTTAGTGTTTTGTGGTAGGAGGAGAGGGCTGTCTGTGTACATGAGGCAGTTTTAACATTTCCTCAGGATACCCAGGTTCACCAGCTGGACTAGAGAGTACACCTGAAGTTGCCCTTTGGTCATGCCTGAATAGTAGGGTGAGCTGCTTAGTTCCTTGGTTGGTGAGGGGTGGATAAAGAGCCTTGCCCTGCTGGGCAATCAAGTGTCGGGGTATATTAGTGCTTGCTATTAGGTCTGAGCAAGTGCTGGACTGTAGGATGCTTTTTGAGTGCTTAGGCTGAGAGTTACACTAGTTTCAAGTGAAAAACTGAAGAGGAGACTTAGTGGAGCCAGGAATAATTTAACCTTAGCTAACCAGTGCTGCTCGCCATACAAAACTGTGCAAACGCGGTTTTTAAACTACTAACTTCTGGGCTGGAGCCACTCCTCCAGGGACAGATGGCTGCTCAAAGTTCCCCTCTCTCACAGGTGAACAGAGAAACTTCCCTCTATCCAAGTAAGGTATGGGCAACTCAGAAACTTGTAACACTGCCCTGAATTCAGCACTAGCCTGAAAACTCGACTATACTAGCTTAGAAAGGCGGGAAAAATAAATTTTATTATTTTGTTTTTTTGGTTTTTTTTTTAAAAGATAAGGCAAAAACAGTAAAAAGTACACTTAAAACAGCTTTAAATGACTACAAGCGATCAGAAAAGACTCTTTAGTGTGTAGCCTACAACAGTTAAACAATTTATTTAAACAAAAAAAAAACTTTTTAAAAGTGCAGGCAGTCAAATAAGTACAATATGTGAAAAAAAAAACAAGCTTTTAAATCACAGTAAGTGCTGGAAAATCAGCATTTAGGTGGAAAACAGTTAAGTACAGCAAGAAAATACAGAAAACTGATACTCAATCACTCCAAAGTCTCTCTTTTAAGCTAGACGGCTTGTATCAGTTTAAGGCTTTCTAGTGCTTTCCAGTAGGTTAGTTACAGGAAAGATGGGAAACAAGCGCAGATGTGGTCTTTTAAACCAGAAAGCTGAAAGAGATGGACAACTTCCTGAATGATCAATAAACTACAATTCCTGGGCCAAGAACCACTCCTCTTGTGGTAAACAGGCTACCTAGTACTTATCACTCCCACTGATAAGCTAGAAGGCTCCACTCCAACACAAAGGCTTGGGGGGCTCAGAAGCTTACAAACAGTCTTGAATACAGCAAATCTGTACCTGGACTAGACTAGTTATGGGAAATGTGGGGATCAAGTGCAAACACGGGCTTTAAAACCAGAAAGTTGAGAGAGATGGAAAAACTGCCCAAACGGCCAATAAACTACAATTTCTGGGCCAGAACCACTCCTCTTGTGGTAGGTAGGCTACCTAGTGCTTAACACTCCCACTGATAAACTAGAAGACTTCCCTCCAACACAGAAAGGCTTGCAGGGCTCAGAAGCTTGCCAACAGTCCTGGATACAGCAAGTCTGTATCTGGACTAGACAAGTTACAGGAAAGGCAGGAAATAAGTTAGGATTTTTTTTTTTACAGAAAAGCAGCTAAAATAGTAGTAAATACAATTCAAATGCAGTGCAAGCTAGCACACATATCAATATTACGGCAAATACAGTTTAATTAAATGCAATTAAATTAACAAATGACTAAAAAACAAGTGCAGAAGGCATTAAATTAGAAGGCTACTAACAAGCAGTAATAAGTGCAGAGTAAGAACAACTGAACAGATAACGGCATGCAAAACAGCAACTAAGACAGTTACAGTAAGAGCAGCTGAATATATATATATATATATATATATATATATATATATATATATATATATATATATATTTTTTTTTTTTTTTTTTTTTTGAGGGAGGAAACAGAGCAGGATTAAGAGGCTACAGGGGTTGTCCTTCTCAAATGCTCTCTTTGTACACAGTAGGAGTGCCTGAAATCAGAATATGATCTCACTGCACTCAGTTGAGTGAGCAAATGAGATAGGCCCAGAAGGAGTATCCAAATACAAGCTTAAAAGAGGGGTGGGCAGTTTCAAAGCCACCAAGATTAACACCAAGACAAGAGGGTGGGTTGGTGGGTGGGAGAAACACAGTGGAGACAACAAAAGACAGAAACAATACAGCACCACTATAAATAATAGGCAAGTGTATACATACAGCACAGTGCACATTAAGTTGCCAAAAGTGTACTTATCAGTTTGGAATAGATTCCAACTCTGTAGCTTACAGCAAATCTATCAGCTTTCCAGCAGTTCACAGAAATGCAGTCTGCATTGGAATTACAGCAATGAAAATACACCTCAGACAATGACTAACAGCTAGGATGTGGGCTGGCTCAACAATCCCCTCCCTGAAACTAGCTTCTGAGCTACCCTGAGAAAAAAACACAGTGGAGAAAACAAGAGACAGAAGCAATACAGCACCACTATAAATAATAGGCAAGTGTATAAATACAGCACAGTGCAAATTAAGTTGCAAAAAGTGTACTTATCAGTTTGGAATAGATTCGAACTCTGCAGCTCACAGCAAATCTATCAGCTTTTCCAGCAGTTCTGTTTACTTCTCTTACACTGCATGAATCTCTATGGACAGTATTAATTACTGTGTTCATTTGTTTTATTAAACATCTAACTTTTGAGTTTTTTTTGACTTTCTGCAGTCTATTTCTTTCAGCGATCTTAATATGTCTATCCATCTCTATTAGATCAAGCAACTCTTCTGTTAGATCATTTTCTTACAAACTGAGGGCACATTCTTTGTTCTCCATTTCCTGTGAGCATTCTATAGAAAATGACTCAAAAACAATGAAACTACTGAATCTTGTTAAAAAGACAACTGGCAACACAACTAGAATCACCACTCACAAATTTTTTGAAGCGCTTTTCGTCCAAGACATATAGTTGAACTTCATCAGATAGCATAAAATAATAGCAAACACATTTAAATAAGGCTGAATCAAGTCAGCTGATACCTCCACCTTTTACAAATTTAAAGAGACAGTGTTTAGAATTTATATATAAAACCATCATTTTCCATTATTATTTATACTTTTTATATTATCATCATTAATAGCAGCAACAGAACTAAGTTAAAAATACTTAGATACATAAAAAGTACTTAAATATAAAAACAGAAATAACAGTAGCATATAATACTATTAATATGGCCTTTCATCTCAATAAGCTTTTCAGTTTTAAAGAACATGTTATAGAACACTTTGTTTACTCCTGGAAAATTGTAAACATTAAGGCAATTTGCCATAGGAGCTCCAGCTTTTCCAATAGTACTGTAAATGGACCACCCCTTGGATTGATTTCTACTTGGTCCAAAATCCAAAACTTGAATGTGTGCTCTGGGTACTGGTCAACATGTTTTGCCAGGGCATTTTCTAATTTATCTTTATTGATACTATATATATGCTCATATGCCTAGTCTCTCAGGCTATGTTCGGTTTTACCGACGTAGAATGATTCACAACATTGACATTTGGCCACATATACTATCATTTTGAAATTACAATTAAATTTCTTCCTACTATTCAAGTGTATATTGTTGACATAAAGGGATGAGCCAACCAGAATGTATCTACAGTATGGGCAATTACCACATTGTCTCATTCCTACTATAATGGATTGAGTTCTGAATTCGCATTCAAATAAGTTTTTTAAGGTCCTACATTTCCTAGATATAAATTTAGGTTCAGTCCCTAATTTTTCCACTAATACCTTATCTTCCATAAAGAATATAGTAGGAATGAGACAATGTGGTAATTGTTCATATTGTAGATACATTCTGGTTGGCTCATCCCTTTATAACAACAATATACACTTGAATAGTAGGAAGAAATTTAATTGTAATTCTAAAATGATAGTATATGTGGCCAAATGTCAATGCTGTGAATCATTCTACGTCAGTAAAACCGAATGTACACTGAAAGACTGGGCATATGAGCATATATATAGTATCAATAAACATAAATTAGAAAATGCCCTGGCAAAACATATTGACCAGTACCCAGAACACACATTCAAGTTTTGGATATTGGACCAAGTAGAGATCAGTCCAAGCGGTGGTCCATTTACAGTACTATTGGAAAAGCGGGAGCTCCTATGGCAAATTCGCCTTAATGTTTACAATTTTCCAGGATTAAACGACGTGTTCCATAACATGTTGTTTAAAACTGAAAAGCTTATTGAGATGAAAGGCCATATTAATGGTATTATATGCTACTGTTATTTCTGTTTTTATATTTAAGCACTCTTTTATATATCTAAGTATTTTTTAACTTAGTTCTGTTGCTGCTGTTATTAATGATGATAATAGAAAAAGTATAAATAATAATAGGAAATTATGGTTTTATATATAAATTTTAAACACTGTCTCTTTAAATTTGTAAAAGGTGGAGGTATCACTTGACATGATTCAGCCTTATTTAAATGTGTTTGAATTATTTTATGTTATCTGATGAAGTTCAACTATATGCCTTGAATGAAAAGCGCTTCAATAAATTTGTGAGTGGTGTCTTTTTAACAAGATTTTATAAAATGTTCCTGAGCATATTTCTGTGCCACATTCTCGTTAGCTTCATCGTGTGCCATCCATTGCTCTTTGATGTGGGAACTCACTGATTGATCTTTCCACAACATTTACTGCATTAGAGTTACCACAGTTTCCTGTTCCTTCCCTTGCTGTGCCAGTACAACTGAACATTTGTACTGGTTTCCAGTGGAAGGCTCCATCATATGGCAACTGATCAGCTATTTCCCACTCCACAGGTTTCTCCTTAATTTGGAGATCCATTGCTCTGTTCTGCTGTGATGTTATGGGAGTTAGATTTTCTGCACTAAATCCTTTACTTCACAGGAAATCCATAACCTCAGTTTCTATAGCTTTAACTTCTCGATACTAATCTTCTCTACTTTTCTTCTTTGTTTTCTTATTTTTTGTGTTGTAAAATTTTCAATTTCCGGATGCCTTTGCCTGTGCTTCTTTTCAAATATCTTTGGTGGTGCTCTTTTTGTATTAATTAGTTTTGCTTTCTCCGTTGCATAGGTATTGCATCATATTAAATCTCTTTTTCTTTCCCATAACTATATTTCTTCTTCAGATGTCTTCTGTTCTTCCTGTTTCTCCTATCTCTGGAGACTTGTAGTTCCATCATGCTGTGATATAACCTGCGGTAGACTTCTACACTAATTCTTTCACTTTGCAACTATTCCATAACTTCGACTTCCATTTTTTTAAAGTTCTTCTTTACTAATCTTCTGTTCTATGTTCCCTCTTTGTGATCTTATTTTTTTATTCATAAATTTTCCATATCTGGATGTCTTTACCTGTACTTCTCTTCGAATATCTTTGGAACTGCCTTTTTGTGTTGATTAATTTGGCTTTCTCCTTCAATAAATATTGCACCATATCAGATATGTCTTTTTTTCACATGTCCATATTTCTTTTTTATACCTTTCAAAAATCTATAGATTTTTTCTTCATATTTTCGCACTTTCTCTATCTCTTCCTTTTCCAGAATGGCTCAAGGTTTTTTGGTCTATATAATGTTTCTCATAAATCTGTTGTATTAATGAACACACATTTTTATTTGAAGCTTCTGACAGTTTTTCTTGGGTCAATATTTTTCTTTTGTCCAATTTCTCTCTTAATCTTTTTGTATATCTTCCGTCTGGAAATTCTGGTTTTCTTGCATTGTAGTAGCAATACATAATTTCTTTCTTATCCTCAATAGTCCACTCTATCTACTTTATGGCTCTTTTTTAGCCTATCAGTTTTTGTGATTTTTGTGGACTACTTCTTTATTCTACAAAGGGGTCCATCCTCCCCCGAGCCTGGCCTAGCCCCACTGTAGGAATATTTCCATATCTTGAGGATTCAACACTGTCATTTTTTCCAGTCCTGGTACCAGTACACCTACTAGGATTGGACACTTTTTTTTGTCCTGGGTGTTATATACCTAGTGATCTTTTTTTTATTTTTCAACTTTCTTCTGTCCATGATATATGCTCTAAAATACAGTCTATATATCAGTGTCATGTTGGTGAGATTTTATGAAAAACAGGGTCCACCTCATGAAGGTACTCACCAAGACTTGAGGATGAATTAAATTACAGCAAAACTACTTTCCTTTGCTTTGATGACTTATTATCTCTCCATTTTGGACCCTGTATAACTTTCAGTTCCAGACTGTAAATTCACCCCTGGGGTGGCACCTATGTCCCTCATGGACAGGGGCAGTCAGTGCTGATCATAGACTCACTCTGCGAATAATGACCATCTAACCAAGGTCAATTAAGGAACACAGGTATAACATGGATAGGCTTGTAAAGGCCCTAGCCTAGTAACCTTCAATCAACCTATGAACCTATGAATCATATAGGTTAGATCTGGGACTTTGCCTAGAATTACAACAGGCCTCACTCAGCCTTTGGGATTTCTCATTTTGAGGTTAGCACTCTCTCAGACCTTGCCCATGAGAGAACATAGCAGTTTCTTTCAGAAAAGGAACTCTGTAGATACTTGGAGTCAAAGCCAACCTCTTCTATATCAGTATGATCAGGTAGGTCTCTCCATAGCACATCCATTAATCTTGAATGGGGCAGAATGATGAACTGTTTGATTCCTTCTCTCTATCCAGGATAGCTATAGCTGGACCTTTGTGTTCTAGGTCTGCTGCTCTTTCACCAGGCCCTGTTTTGGCAACTGGAGGAATAGAGCTGACACTATTCCCAACGATTTTGTTATCAGCATCAATGGGGATCCCCATTTAACACCAAAGCCTCCACTGGTGTTGATGACATTGGTGTTGAGACTGTCAGTATTGAGGATCACTTATTTCCAGGTGCTGGAAAAAATTGGCTTTCAATCCCATGGAAGTGAAGCCTCTCTATGAGACGATGTTAGTTTTGGTTGTATGAGTCAGTCAAGTCATTGCTGACCTCATGGACTTTGATGCTAAGTGGGAGGCTGATGTCTTCAGTGTCGACATTCCCAGAACTGATGGCTAGCAGACAGGATATGGTGCCAGTGCCATCCATTGCATTAACAGATCCCCAGTACTGTGCATCCTTGTCAGCTTCATCCTAGGATGAACCTCAGCTGGATATCCTGGTCTTGCCATCCTCATCACAGAGAGGCAGACTGATGGAAAATTACCAATAGCCCCAGGCCTCCCAAGCAGTGTGCTCTTCTGAGCCCTAATACAAGACTCTTCTAAGTATACAGAGGAAAAGGGGATGCAAATGGAGGCATCTAGTCTATCTTGCAGAGTCCTTTATTCCAGACACTGATCTGGATGATGGGAGGCTTCCCACAGTCCCCTCCTAATTATCAAGGTCCACAACAATTCTAGAATGTATACATCAGAGATATATATGGCCAGTAAAACCAACCTCTCCTAAAGAGAGATCCTAAAGGAGGCATTCGGTTCCAGCCCACCTACATCTCCTCCTCTGTACCATGTAACTAAAACATGCTAACTTTAACCCTGCTCCTGCCCCTAACACAAATCCTACACCTTATCTTAGAAATCCTTTCCATAACACTACCGCTACTCAAGCCACTCAGACACATACCACATACAGCAACACACATACACAGCACTAAATTAACCCCTTACTCAGACTTTACTTTAACCCTAACCTGCAAAAATTCGCATATACACCCACCCCTAATACAAAAATGTTTGCTATATCCAAAAGCTTTATCATTAAAATCCAAAATCCACACATACTTTACCCACATGTAATTGATCATCCTTCTTTTGACATCTACAACATTTGATCATATAAATGTAATAAATATGTTTCATACTTCATATCCTTCAGAAAATCCATGCTGACTCAATGGACTTAGCTGTTTATTCTGTCAATGAAGTGCAGATTCAACAGTGGAATGTAATACGGACATTTGTGTATCTATCTGTCTGTTTATCTGTATCTATCTATCTATCTATCTATCTATCTATCTATCTATCTATCTATCTATCTATCTATCTATCTATCTATCTATCTATCTATCTATCTATCTATCCATCCATCCATCCATCCATCTATCTATCTATCTATCTATCTATCTATCTATCTATCTATCTATCTATCTGTCTGTCTGTCTGTCTGTCTATCTATCTATCTAGATATCTGTCTCTTTCTCTCTATCATTCTATGAGGAGTCATCCAAAATATCGAATGTTCCTAATGTTGATCTCCATTTTGTTAAACCCTTTGGTCAACAAAACAAATGCTCAACAGGTATTTAAGATTGACAAACCTGGAGTGGGAGAATATGCCCTTTCTGCAGGTGTTATGTAACTTTTTGGTATGCAACCTTTTGAATTGGAATAAATGTTTAATGGGGATTGTGGGGAGGGGGTCATCCCCCCTACATGGAGGGTATGGGGAGGCTTGTCCCCTCCAAAAAATATGTGTTTTAGTTTGCATGTTCTAAAATTAATCTATATCCATAATACATATATAAATATGTATATAAAAATGCAAATTAAATATATATATATATATATATATATATATATATATATATATATATATATATATATATCAAAAAGAGATATTAAATATACATACACACACACACACACACACACACATACACACATATATATATATATATATATATATATATATATATATATATATATATATATATATATATATATATATATGGGTCTATGACATTTTGCTGAAAATCCATTTCACTGAAAATAGTTCTGACAGTATATCTGCCCTTTTCCCCCACTGTAGTGCAATCTTGGAGCAAACAGGGGGTGTGGGGGGCATAGCCCCCCACCTACTCAGGTTATAAACTACTTACTTGCCCTTTTAATAGAGACTGCTCAATATAAAACAATACTAGACAATATTAAACTGTACTGGGTGGGGGGCTACACACCAGCCTACTTTAATATTCTCACTCTGAGATCGCACTACAGTGGGGAAAAAGGCAGATACACTGTCAGCACTATTTTCGGCGATTTGGACCCTATGTCAAACATTTTCGGCGAAATGGATTTTCGGTGAAATGACACTGATCCATATATACATATATATATATATATATATATATATATATATATATATATATATATATATATATATATATATATGGATCTAAGACGTTTGATCAAAAGATCAAACGTCCGAATCCATTTAGTGCGAGCATACTTACACAAAAGTGCTTTTCACCGAAGAAGCACTTTTGCTTAAGTATGCCTATTGCCGAGGCCGTACTATGATGCGGATAAGGGAAAATTCCCTTTTGCCCACTGTAGTTTGGTCTTGGAGGGAGAATATTAAAGTAGGGGGGTTTGGGGATGGGTGTTCAGGGGGGCAAAGTCCCCCTGCCGAAATGTAAATGTAGTGTTTTTTTTTTTTTTTTTAGTAACAGGCTTTAACGAAAGTGCTTTTTCGATGAAAGCACTTTGGTTAAAGTGTGTTCGGTGGTTATGGATTTGGATGTTTGATAGAAAAAGACAGAGGGCAGGATTCATGAAACCTCCATGTAAGAGTTAATATGTCTTACACGGAGGCTGCAGTCTAACGGTATGACGTCAGCATGCCATGCATATTCATGAGGGCATGCTGAATCATACCCTAGGCTAACACGGTCCATGTAGGAAAGTAGGGGGCGTGTCCGAATGCCGAGTTCTGCAAAGGGACACACCCCCAGAAGAGTCAGAGTCCTGAAAGTAAACTCCCACGAGCGAGTCCGCGGAAATGTCAAGGAACACAACACCACACATGCCCCCACAGACTATAAACCCAACTGTAATTTAAAACGTAAAAATAACAGTTTAATTTTTTTTTTAATTTCCAAAATGTTTGCCTGTAGTTGCGCTCGTTTGCACGGGTATGCCCTCCACTCGGCCACAGTTAGCAGACAGTGAAAAGCATATAAGATCTAAATATGCAAATTAAGCCAAGTAGCAAAAGCGTAGCGGTAGAGACGTTGGCCAAAGAGGAGGTAGTCACGGTTCGAGCCCCCACAACATCATCATTCTCTATTTTTAGTTAAATAAGCATGAAACAATCCCCTGATATATATATATATATATATATATATAAAACTATAATTTAAGTAAAATGTAATGAAATGGGCCATGTATTTTTGAATAAATCCGACACAATAAAATATATAAAAAAAGATTATGTGCCCATAGCTGAGCAAGGCATCAAGAAGCCTAATATGAGTGCCCATAGGTGAACAGCGCTGTAACAAGCTTAATATGACTGCCCTCAGGTGAGCAGCGGTTTAACAGGTGTAATATGAGTGCCCAGATTTGAGCAGCGCTTTAAAATGCTTAAAATGAGTGCCCGTAGTTGAGCAATGCTTCACACAGCGTAATATGAGTGCTTATAGCCAAATAACACATTACCCAGTGTAAGCTGTTTGCACGGAGCTGCGCACCGTGCCAACCAGCTTACCGGTGGGCAATGTTGAGCAAGCTGTATCAAAGCCACCTTTACACAGACACACCTCCTAGCCTGTCTAGACAGTAGTAAAATAAAAAAAACAATGCCCAGGCTCGAACCCAGGATACTGTGCACCATAGTCAAAGTACTGAACTACTAAGCCATGACAGTTGTACTGAGAAATGCAGTATTAGCATATATATATAGGAATGAATGGAAATAGAAGCATGACAAAGCAGGTTTTTTTAAGCTGATAAATATCCAAAATGGCCAATCACAGATAAGTGCGGGAAAATGGGCATATATAAGCCCCATAGGCAGGAATACACAGCATAACTGATTGTGGTACCCATTTGCAGTCAGGATGGCAGGTGCAGGAGAGGGAAGTCGCTTTAGAGCACAGAGGTGGGGTGTTGAGGAGTCAAAATAGATGGTTTGGCTCCTAGTCCATGATCATGAGGCACAACTCATGCAGGGCCAGGTTCACTGGGGTGCATACAAGGCAGAGGAGTGGAACCAGTTGGTACATGATCTCACCAGTGCCACAGGCATTCCAAGGACTGGTGAACAGGTCCGTCACCACCATGCGGACCTGAAGAGACATAAGCAGGACCAACTGAACTGTTGGATCCAGGAGGCCCGGCAAATGCCCAATGCCCCACTACTGAGTAAGTATCCATGTATTTAAGTATGTAAGAAATTATTCTAGCCTATAGTATGGAGATGTATGTTCCAATATTACATCATTTATATTACAGCTGCAAGTGTCCGTTCCATGAATCAGCGAGCCTATGCTGATAGGCTGGTGAGGTTGCGCCACCAGGCAGGTTAGTAATTATTTTGCTGGAATTGCTATAGAATATAAGTGAGACAGCTTGTAAAAGAGTTCAGTGTTGTTACATATTAATAAAGTTCAAATAAGCCTAGAAGAAAGATTCTGCTAGTACTGTAAGATTAGATAAGTGATGCAGCCTGTAATCCAGAAATAAATATTAAACAAGTCTCAAATAGAGTTTCCACCTGTATTGTAATATCAGATAACTGCTTCAGCCTAAAAATGAATGGTAATCAATCAACAAAGGATAGACATGTGTCAAATACATCCCTTTTAAAATCCACCATATGAAATAAGTGAGTCAGTTGGAAAGGATTGTTGTAACCCAGTAAGAAATGTTAATAACGCCTAGAATTAAGTACCATCCTGAAATGTAAAAATAAAACAACTGAGAGTGTGAGAAAGAGGGTATGAATCTACCGAGAAAGCTGTAATAAGTCTGGAATAAAGTTACACTGCAGTGAGTACATAATGAAACGAATGAGACAGCCACAACCAAAGAGTGAAATGTGTGTAATAAAGTACTGAACCTGGAATGTGTCTTTCCCACAATTTGGATATGTTGCTGTACCCTTGCAATATGGAGATAGTATGGTTGTATGAAATACTGAACATCCACAGTTGTCTAGAGCCATATAAATCAAATGTAGCAGGATGCTGTACCTGAACACAGCCAGATATGAACATGTATGAATAAAAATGGAATGTATATTAATGTAGCAGTAACATTCCCATCACCAACATTCCTAAGGTTACATATAGGAAACTGTACTAATACATGTAGGGGATATATATCTGCACCTACTAGGAATGTACAGCATATGTATAGGTAGTTTAAGCTGTTAATGTAATATTTCATCACTCTACCCTATTTTCACAAATTATGTCATTCCACACCAAACTGGGTATGTGTATACACAATTAATTCCCTTGGACATTTGTCCTGTTGGTTCATACATATCTGCAAATACGTTGATGCATGTGCCCTATTCTCATAGCCAAACCTGATGGCCTGTTGCCACCAATCAACCCTGCATGCTGTTGGAATGTGTACTGTTGTTCTAAATATGCATGTGTTATGCTTGCTGTTCAATGTTCGGAATTCATGGGTGTTTGGTTAATGGGAATACTGATGCATGCTGTCACAAATAATTTTGAATGGTGTTGTTTGTTACTAACCCAAAATGTCATAAAATACTGATAAACATAGGACAACAGGGAAGGCGGGTTCCAGCGGACCCACCTCTCCCACCTCAGCTGGCGAGTGCACCTGGCACCAGTGCCCAGGCCAGAGCCTCCTCCGGTGGCCCTGTGCCATCTTTGGGTGGAAGCACTGCAGGGGATGGGGCTCATCTCTCCTCTGCAAGTGTGGCCGGAGGAGAACGTCCACTCAACCTCCATAGTGTCCGGTCTGTGGTGCATAGTGAGATCAGGCGTTCTGTGCTTGATCCCCTACGCCAGCTTGAGGTGAGGGTGGCGCAACTCACGGGTGTGCCTGCCCATCCTATACAGCCCCCAGCACAGCCCCGTCCTGGGCAGTGAAGGCGCAGTGGTAACTGCCCATGGGTGGGGATCTCAGTTCCACTGTTGCCATCTGTGGGCTCATGGGCTCACAATATCCAAACATTCGTCCCTGTCAATTGTTTCCCCCCCACATCTGTCATACTCTGCCCCTGTATGCGTCTTGTTTGTCTTGTCTGTTAACCTCCCCAACCTACCTCCCCAAATATACTTACTTCCTGTACCTCACATTCCACTCTCACCTGAAAAAAAAATAAAAAAAGGGCACTCTGTTCCCACAAAAAAATTATGCCCCATACATAGCTGCCCATTTTGCAGACATGTCTGCTGGAAATGTCAACTGATAATTAAAATTGGCTGTACAACATATTTTGTTGTCCTAACCCTTCTCTCAGGGGTGGAAGGTTTCAAATTTCACACCAAATTACACACATATGCACAGCTGTTACTGATAAAGAAATGGGCAGCTATGGGCCTTCCCTACATCCTTCCTGCAAATCCCGAGCTTATTTTCATACTGTCCTACCCACTTTGTGCCCCCCTTTTCACCACTTTCCTATCTCCCCATTTTCTTTTCTTTAAAAGAAATTAGCGTGGGTGTTAGCGAGAGTAAGCACTTTTAAGCAGTAGTCAGAGGGTGTGCGCTTGTGTGCGTTTAGCTAAGTGAGTGTGCACGTAGCTAAGCGACTGTGCGCATGCGTGAGCATCGCGCAAACCAGCGCAAACCCACTTACAACTGCTTAAAAGTGCCTTAGTCACTCTGTATGACAAGGCCTGTAGTCTGCTCATCAGCAAAATAAAATACCCCTATTCGTCTCGAACCCCAGACCTTGGAAACACTAGTCTGCATGAATTACCACTGAGCCATGTTAGATATACAAGAATATGGTGCTGAAAGAAATATATCATGAAATACAAGGAGTGAATGTAAAGGGAATATAGGAAGGCCATTACACAAAGCTTGTTCCCTGTATGTTTAGTGGCAATTCTTGTGGAATTGAATTACATGAGTGTGATAAGAGAAACAGCCATGCTAGCAGGTAATAATGTTACAGTAGCACCTTAAAAACCACATACGGTATCAGAGCAGGATAAATACCACCATATTTGAATAGGTATGAGGCCAGACATCCCAACTGTGACTGATTTACAGGGATGTCCTTGATTTGTCAAAAAATGTTACCTGTGCCCCACTGACTCCCTGTGAAATGTACTAACAGTAGGCAGAAAGGTGGGGAATTCCACATAATGTTCACCATCAATAAGTTAAAGTAGACACTACTTGCATGTCAGAAATGGTGTAGTAATACATATGCTCAAAACACACACACAGTCCCCACAGTCACAACTGCAGAATATCTGAAATATATCACGGGTGTATCCTACTGATATGTACCTTTCCCTGAGGCTGCTCAAATATATACCTGAGAGTATCTGAGGCCTGCAAGTGTCAGAAACACACCGGCATATCAGCCTGTCTGCTGTTACACACTCTGCAAATAGCTGTAGAATTAATTCCACAAGCACACCCTCATGTAGGAGTACAACACAGAAATATCAAAGGATGTAGCCATCTAACAAACTAAGGACAGTATAGCAGTTTACAAGCACTGCATGTACCTGATATTCATAACTATTAGTACAAAATACAAGGCCCTACTACTGCTCAGCAGCAAAATAAGATACCCTTGTAAGTGTCAAACCCCAGACTTGGCCTCACGAGACTGCATGCAGTGCCACCAAACCACAGCAAACATATAAGAATTTACTGCTGAAAGAAATATATCATGCATTACAAGGAGTGAATGTAAATGGAAAATAGGAAAGCCATAGCAACACATTCCAGTAAAGAGAAATATCAGGCCTTCAAGGAGTGAATGTAAAGGGAAAATAGTGAAGCCACAGCAACACATTGCAAGAGCTACAGTTGTATACCAGTTAATCCACAAGTCCCACAGGAAAGTACATACTCCCATGTAAACAGTGTTAGCATTAGCAGGTGTGAGTTAACATACACACTGAGAAGAATGAACTGGAAGAAGCAACAGTCAGGTTTCAGTACAACATGCATTTCAGTGGCTACAACACAGCCTTAGATATGAGAGACATACCAACCTTCTGACTGACTCAACAGTGTCCACAGTAAACCAGCATGGTCCCCACCTTGCAAAACTGAAAGGCCTACGCCTACCTAACCTAACATTTTATAGCAGTGTCCTGAAATCACAGTGAGAACTGCAATTACCACACAGCAGGCTGCATGCAATTAGTAAATGCTGGCCACCAATTGGTGCAGAGGCCATCACATGCACATGTGCAGATACCTACAAAAGCAGCCTGTACTGCCAGTCCACACATGCAATAATTTCATTGCAACGACTGGAGGGAGAGAGAGAGAGAGAGATAGACAGACAGACAGAGACAGAGACCCAAAAAAAAAAAAAAAAAGCAAGCCAGCAAGCAAGCCAGCCAGCCATCCAGGCATCCAGCCAGCCAGCCAGCCAGCCAGCCAACCAAATGAAAAAAGCTGTTAGAGACAAAAGTAATGTAAACTACATAATCTAATAATCTACATACTGTGAGCCCTCCATATGTGTCAGCAGTCTGTATCTATATGTATATGAAGATGTGCATAGGGCAAGGGACATACTGCAACCATTAGCAAAGGCTGGACATACATATGTAGTTGAAGGTTGCTATGTACACATATCAATGTAGGTTGTAGTGTGTGGCATTGAAAACAGCATGCAGTGCAGGTATATGTCATGTGGTGGTGAACTTCTGTGGGACTGAGCCAGTGAGGCTTGCTACAGCTATACGGCCTGAGGACAGCATAATGCATTCTGCACAACACTGTGCAATATCATTACAGAATGGTATGTCTCACAACTGTTACAGAAGTGACATCCCCACCATGAAAGGTGGGCATTCTATGTGCCAAGATGTGCATGTAGTTGTACAGCAATGGATGTTTATAAGTATGTGTATGTGTATGTGTATATATATATATATATATATATATATATATATGTGTGTACATAGAGAGATATGTATAGATAGATAGACATATATAGATAGATAGATAGATAGATAGATAGAATATGTATATACATACAGATGTAATAGACACATACATATATAGATATATATAGATGCATACACATATACAGATATATATGAATGTCTATAGATATGTATGTATATGACTATATCTATCTCTCTCTCTCTCTCTATATATATATATATATATATATATATATATATATATATATAGAGTGAGAGAGGGACATGGGGGCAGATGAACTGCAACAGCTGCCTGGTGACCAAGGCATGGACTGAACACCAGTGTGGATACAGGAGTACCATACCCCATTCCAAAACACTTTAACCAGTAACTACCACATAGGTGGTTGCCTGCCTACTACTGGAGGTGTCAGAAGTGAACATGGGAAACAAGTGTACAATACCCTCCCCTTTGATATCCACAAATATGCCATACCCTGGACTAAACCACCCAGCATTAACAAACAAGGCTTCCATTAGTAGATGTCAGACATACCCCTGATGAATGTTATGGAGATAGGTAATATGCGGTGTGAGTCACCTCTGTGTAATTGTTTGACAGGAGCAAGTACAATCACATTACATGTGTCCCAAGGGGCAGGGTAGCATAAGGCTATGCTGCCGTAGGCCCAGGGCCAATAGCATAGTGCCTACCTATGACACAATGCACACACACATGCACTCAGTGCAATACCAACTATGTGAGGTGGAATGAGTGTCACACTGTGTGCAAGGTCTGTAATGGTGTGATTGCTCAGCGTGACTTTGTGTCTGTCATGGTAGTCTGTGTCCTTGGTGCGAGGCCAGAGAAAGATGTGTCAGTTATTGGGATACTAACATACTAGATTGCCATATGTTGTGCAGTAGTTCCCTGTGTAT
Source organism: Protopterus annectens (assembly GCF_019279795.1). Classification (NCBI taxonomy): domain Eukaryota; kingdom Metazoa; phylum Chordata; order Ceratodontiformes; family Protopteridae; genus Protopterus; species Protopterus annectens. The sequence goes on along the minus strand of NC_056729.1, from coordinate 1,329,001,966 downwards.
GACTGCGGTGTAGGTAGGGGTATGGCAGCAAAGACTAGGGTGGATTACCAGTAAAACTGTAGATATGCATTGCATGCATTGCATGGGATGACAATATTCTCCATCCAGTAGCTTGATACATACCCCCAGTGTGAGGTTGTGCAGTGAACCTCAAACAGTGTGCCAAGTGTTGGTGTATACTAGTTTGTTGTATGGAGTGTGGCAGGCACTGTCACACAGTTGTAGGCTGAGCACTGATATGTGGTAATGTACATGTGTATCCCCTGATAGACAGACAGATGCTATATATGGCAGTTCAGTGATATAAGTACAGAAGAGTATTACGTGTGCCATATGACTTGCTCACATATTTATCTTTTCCTTCCAGGGCGATGGTGCATCACCGCAACCTGTGTTATTCAGCTGCAGAGGATGAGGAGATACACCAGAGCCTGGTGTGGGATTTCAATACACTGTTTTCCAGGACCAGCCAGAACCAGCAGGAGAGGGCTACACTGTGGCAAGACCTTGTCCGTCGGGTAAATGACATAGGCATGCATAACCGGACATATGAGCCGGTACGCCATCACTCCAGTGATTTAATTAGAAATGTCCGTCAGCGTGCGTCTGATATCCACAGACAACAGCTTGCCACAGGTGGTGGGGTACCTATCCACCCCCCCCTCACCAGAGTGGAGGAGCTACTCCTAAGTGTTGTGGCTCCAGGCCAACAACAACAACATCCACAGACATGTGTCATGATGGAGGCTGGAGCCACCCAGCATGTGGACATGGAGTGTGCAGGTAACATGCCATATCTGTAGTTGACTGTTCTCTGCACTGGTAGTTTATGCATGTGTGAGATGTGTACTGTGTGTGTAGCTGTTATCCTGCCTATTCTTGTGCAAGATTGATATTCTGAATATCATCACTACACCTGTGAAAGCCAACTGTTGTACTACTGTACTGTAGCATACTCACAGTATCAATGGCACAGTTGTAGCCACTGACAATAACTCTCTTATTTGTGCAGGTCCCTCTGGAGTAACAACAATGCAGCCAATCCATGCTGGTGAGTGTGTAATAACAATACTATTAATAGTAATAATAATATTAATACTAATAATACCCTCAAACAGTATTGTGTATGTGTTGGATTGCAGATGTGTGTGTGTTTGTATCTGCTGTACTGAGGAGTGTGCATGTGTGCATGTGTGCATGAGTGCATGTGTGCCCATGTGCATGTGTGCATGTGTGCATGTGTGCCTTTGTGCATGTGTGCCCATGTGCATGTGTGCATGTGTGCCCATGTGCATGTGTGCATATGTGCATGTGTGCCCGTGTGCATGTGTGCCTTTGTGCATGTGTGCATGTGTGCACGTGTGCATGTGTGCATGTGTGCATGTGTCCCCGTGTGCATGTGTGCCCGTGTGCATGTGTGGTAACATTGTGTACACATTGTAAACTGTGTTTCCTGTCTTCCTCTCATAGGTTCTGGTGTTGCTCTGTTGGTGTGCAGCAGGGAACCTGAAGCCACTGCTGGTGATAGTGATAATGATGATACATGTGTAATGGCACAGGGAGGTGTGACAGGGTCTGTTGTTGGTCAGCCAGTCGACAGTACACAGCAGTCAACCCCATCAATGCGCACAGTCATCCTGCCGATACATCCCTTGTCACCAATGTCCTTAGCTGAAGGACAGCATACAGTGGGCATTGACCAGGGTAATGTGGTATCAGTGGCACATGCATCCCCTCACAGCAGCCATGGCCAGAGTCCTGACATTGTACCACACAGGCAGATGTCCAGGGGTTCTCGTGGGAGCATCCGTGGTTGTACTGCCCCTGTCAGACGTGCCCTCAGAGGTCTTTCAACTTCAGCTATGTTCCGGCCTGTAATGCAGGCACAGGCACATATGGAACGGTACACCAGACAGGATCTGAGGGAGCTTAGAGCACATCGCACTGCTATGAATGACACTATGCATGACGTTGCGGCTGCCATCCGTACTGTCGGTGAGGTCATTGATAGACGTTGGGGGGACACATTAGATCTGTTCCAAAACTACATGTCCATGAGCCAGAGCAATGCAGGACAGTTGAGGCGTTGACATGGACGTATGCCAGCAACATCAGCAGCTGGCAGTCATCGCGGATGACAACAAACCTGCAGCCGCTCCCATAGTGCCAGTACCAGCCCCAGCATTGCTGGGTCTGTGCTGTCATCAGACCATCCTAGAAGACCATGTGCACGTGTCTTTGGACAGTCCCAGCAGGGACATGTGTCCAGTCAGCAACCCACTGCTTCTGATGACAGTACCCAGTCTGGCTTAGTACCTGATACTGTCCGTAGCACCCCTGCCAGGCACAGGTACCATGTCCGTGGCCAGAGACAGTGATCTGTATGACCTGGCAGGTACAGTCTGTGGCTGTCCACAAACACCCGTATATGGCAGCCATGTGGTAGAACTGTGTGCATGCATACACACATGCATAATGCTAACACCTAGGGCTAACACATACACACACACACACACACACACCACATCAACATTGCCCCATGTTGTACTGTTGTCCCTCACTAACACACACACACATACATGTCGATTGGATGTGTCAATGGCAGACTCTGGCAAACTAAGTACACACCCTGTGCATATGATGAAACTGTGCCACCTCCTGCAATCTGTAACATTGATGCAGGAACAGGATAGCATGGTGACTACATAGCACTGTAGTAATATTTTCATGTTGTTAACAGTACAGTGTAATGATATCATTGTGGGTATATCCCAGCATGCCTGATGCATTAACACTATGATTGTCATTGTAGTTTTTTATATACCAGTGTTAATTCCAAAAGTGTAATGTCTGCACATGTGCCACATGGCAGTTGTGTGTACCTGTGCCTGCATGTGTTGTGGACTGGACAGTACATGTGTGATGTTTGCAGCACACAGTTGCAGGTGTACATTTGTGAACAAGGTGGAGTTGCATTCTCTGCATGTAGATGCATAGTGCACACATGGCAAGGGTGACATGCACCATGTGACACAGTAGTCATCCATTATAGTCCATACTGGTGGCCACTTTGTGTTGTACTACACATATGTCTCACCTGGGGTCACATGTATGTATGACATGGTTTGACAGTATGCTGTGGGTCATACGGTTTACCAATGTCAATGGTCTGCATTCTGGTGGTAAGACTCAAAACACAAACCCACCTACATAGGTATCACAAGGGATAAGAAACTAGAAGTAAACATACTCAATGCCAGACATCTAAACTGCAAGATGCATGCAGTACAAACTCTACTCAGCATGGAGAATGTTGATATCTGTGCAGTAACAGAAACCTGGTTCAAGGCTCCCAAGAGCACCCTAGTACTACCAGGTTACACCTCATACCTCATACCATGCTTTACAGCCCCAAAACATGGAACTAACTATGAAACGGGGTGAGTATCAATAATTGTCAAGGATACCCACACCCCCAGGTTGGTGCCACAGCATGAAGCATCACCGACTATCCACGTGCAACTAAAAGTGGGTAAAACTGCCTTCCAGTTCATAGCCTGCTACAGACCACCCTCCTAAACCCAGGAACCCCACTTGGCCTACTTAAGAACACATGAATATATGAAGGTTTCTCCAAACAACATTATATTGGGCAACTTCATCTACCCACACATAGACTGGGAGCATTACTGTAGCTCCAACACCCTAGGCCAAAGATTCCTAGAATTCATAAACTCAAATGCTATGGAACAACTTGTTACCACTCCCACAAGAGGGGAAAACATACTGCACCTGATCATCACCAACATGGGGACTCTATGCTCCAGACCAGAAGTGTATCCCTCACTGGTAAGATCAGACCATAGAGTAATCTCACTGTATATTCACATACCAAGCCCAGCCCCTGCCCAGAAAACTACAGTGAAAAAGTTGTCTAAAGCAAATTCCATACACCTCAAAACCGAGACAGAGGTGGAATCCTTCAAAGCCCTCGGGCCTGTGGAAACTACAGCCCACACTGCTGAATCCTTTATAAACGCATTCTATGAACACCTTCAGGAATGCACAGATCATGCAATTCCAAATATAACCAAGACCCAATCCTCCAAAGACAGGCGTCCTTTCTGGTGGACCCCAGCCACATAACAGAAAACAATAGATGGAGGTAGCTACTACATGATCGAGCAATATCCCACAAAGGGAAGGCGTCTCTGATCAGTATTTGGAACAAAATACGGGCACTCATAAAATCATCTAAGGCCAGCTTCAAGAGAATAATTGCACAAGACACTAAGGATAATCACAAGGCTTTCTTTAGTTATGTTAGGAATCTGGATGAGAATTTCCAGATATGCTCAGAAGTAGTCCTAAATGACAAAGAATACACGTAAGCCACATACATTGCCAACATCATTGCTGACAGGTTCAGCACAAACGTCTCACTTCTGTGTTACTGTTACACAAAGGCAGAGTATACTGACCTGGAAAAAGGCCATAGCAAAATTCATTTAAAATGGGTGGCAAAAGCCAAACACAGTCTGTCTAGGCTTATAACTGCCCTAGGGCAGATAGCCTAGTATGAACCTATGAACCTATTACATGATGTATCCTCAACTGATACACAGATGTAGGAAACCCAGTGTCAGTGATATCCCTGCAGTACTACACTATACCATGTAGCCATTCTTTCTGAGCCACACACATCCCTGGGAAGAATACTGTTTGCCATATAGCAGTCTCACGTACATGCCAACACACTAGGGGTATGTTCATCCATGACTGGAAATGCATACAGTGGCCTACAAGGCATTCTGCACATGACACACATGACCACCACAAGGGTATCATACAGACAGATACCTGTTGTCCAAGCCATGCTCTATTACTGTAACACAACTGTAACTTTGTCATCAGCATGTACTTAACATAGTATTCCAACAGTACCATGTAGGTGGCAGCACCCATCATGTAGAACGGGTAATGGTGTATACATATGGACAAGTGTTTTCTTGTCTATCCTGTGATATTCTCATTTCCAAAGGTGCTGTGCAGTCCCTTGGTGTATCGCCTAAGCAAGAAGGTGTCTTTATGCATATCAGCAACAGTTGCCATACACCTACACTGGATGTCCATTACTCACAGACTTTGCTGTGTTATAACATGTGTGACATATACTCCAGACATGAGCCCTCACCCACAATAATATATCGCAGCTTTCATGACTGTGTGTCACCCAGTTGGCCTAGGACACAGATCACTGCAGTAGCCTGCATTGTCATCAACATACATGTATGGCATACGGTCTGGGAATCTGCAGCACATGCTAGCAAAGGTAACAACTGTATTCATATGAGGCAGACTTCACACATAGGAACTATTGCAGGTCACAGGTACATATCTGTATGTGGCACACACATACCTGATGTGTGCATTGAAATTACTGTTATAATTATATGTCATACAATAATAAAAGCAAAACCCACCACACATTGACAAACTGTGTGACAAACACACACATGGCTTTTGTAGGATTCAAACCCATACTTAGCTATGTTATGACACTTGAGAGAGACACATTAGCACAGCGCGCTATTCGCATTACAGGGTGGTTTCTCTTCTCCTGCTATACTTATAGGGTGCTGACATCATCAGTCTTTACAAAGAGGAATGTACATCATGTAGTGTGTTATTCCAGTTGTCAAAAGGGACATTTATTTCAAAGAGAATTACACACACACACACACACACTGCGTATTTGCAGGATTCAAACCCCTACCTAACTATGTTATGATACTTGAGAGGGACGCATTAGCGCGGCATGCTATTCGCATTATTGGGTGGTTTCGATTCTCCTGCTGTACTTATAGGGTGCTGACATCATCAGTCTTTACAAAGAGGAATGTACATCATGTAGTGTGTTATTCCAGTTGTCAAAAGGGACATTTCTTTCAAAGAGAATTGCACACATGCACACACTGTGTTATTTCAGTTGTCAAAAGGGACATTTCATTCAAAGAAAACTGCACACATTCTCCCCCCCACAACACACACACTGAGCATTTGCAGGACTCAAACCCCTACCTAACTACATTACGACATTTGAAAAAGACACATTAGCACAGCATGCTATTTGCATTACTGGGTGGCTTCTATTCTCCTGATGTACATATAGGGTGCTGACATCATCAGTCTTTACAAAGAGGAATGTACATCATGTAGTGTGTTATTCCAGTTGTCAAAAGGGACATTTCTTTCAAAGAGAATTGCATACACCCTGCCCCCCCGACACACAATGAGCATTTGCAGGATTCAAATCCCTACTTAACTATATTATGACACTTAAGAGAGACGCATTAGCGCAGCACGCTATTCACATGACTGGGTGGTTTCTCTTCTCCTGCTGTACTTATAGGGTGCTGACATCATCAGTCTTTACAAAGAGGAATGAACATCATGTAGTGTGTTATTCCAGTTGTCAAAAGGGGCATTTCTTTCAAAGAGAATTACACACATCCTGACCTCCCCAACACACACACACACTGAGCATTTGCAGGATTGAAACCCCTACCTAACTAGGTTATGACACTTGAGAGAGACGCATTAGCAGAGCACGCTATTCACATTATTTGGTGGCTTTTCTTCTCCTGCAGTATTTATAGGGTGCTGACATCAGTTTTTACAAAGAGGTATATACATCTATTACTATCCCTCAGTATGGGGGATAACAATATATATGCATTAAAAGACGCCTAGTTCAGGGTCACATATGTACATCAGCACTGCCTGGTTATGTTTTATACCATGCTTCATGAACACAGGACTTGTAACACACAACACAACCAGGGGGTGTATCCATATACATCACAGATACACACACCTCTGGGTTGTTACCACTGCACTAAGCATGACAGGCCATACATATACAACTACCATTGTGCAAAACTGCCTTTTGGTTTGGTGTGTAGTTCAGACCCCCATATCCAGGAACCACACTTGGCTTCCCTGGGAACAGTGTAGGATATGAAGGTGTTCACATACGCCATTACAGTGGTTAACTTCAGGTACAGGAATATTGACTGGGGGAACTACTCAGGCCTCAACAACATCACCCTACAGCCACTACAATTTGTGAATCCATGTGCTATGGCAGAACCAGTCACCACAGCCACAAGGGGGAATACATATTGGACCTGATCATTACCAACATGGGGACTCTATGTTCCACACCAGAGGTAGACCACCATTGTTAAGATCTGACCATAACCAACTTTCCCTGCACATCCATATCCAATCCCCACCCCAAGGCAAGGAAATCACTGCTAACAAAGTATTTCTCAAAAGCAGACTTTGCACTTGTGAAGACTGGGGTGGAATACTTCAAAGGCCCTGCGCTGGAGGATTATACAGCCCAATCTGCAGAATCCTTTACAAATGCATTCTATGAGCACCTGCAGGTTTTCATTGATCATGCTATCCAAAATAAAACCAAGACTCCTCCACAACAGGAGACCTGTCTGGTTGACACCAGCCATATATAAGCTGTACAACAGAAGGAGGGAGCTAATACATAACAGAGCAATATCCCACAGAGGGAGGACATCTCTGAACAGTATTGGCAAGACACTTCAATCCCTCAAAATCATCACTTGCAAGTTTTGACAGTGAAATTGCCCAGACACTACAGATAAGGCTCCCCTCAGTCTGGAATTGAATCCCAATTAATGTTAGACATAGCCCCTCGCCAACCCTCTTCCAGCAAACTCCAGCCACATGGATGTGACATTGCAAATTCAACCCCTGGGATCTCCACTGTGTCTCTGCTTGACGGAGGCACAGCAAACTAGCCTTAAACGGTGCCTTCTGTGACCTACGTTACAGAGGCACAGTAGGCTACTGTACTGGGGAGGCAGACGCCAAATACACTCTGGCTAGGCTTATGTATTCCCTAGGGCAAACAGCCTAGTATCGACCTCTGCACCCATATGTTTATGTTTGGGATGCACAATATTTGTTGCTGATAAACTGTTTGCAGGTCTTTATTGCCATAGATTTCCTTGTTTCTATGAACAACTTGTGTATCTGTGGAAGATGTTTGATCATGACAGGGTTCCAGTATATTACTTATGTCTCTGTTGTCATTTAACTGTGTGCACTGGGCAGATTGCTGTATTGTGGGAGGTTACAAATGCCAGATATGTGTAGCCGACTGCTATACTGAGACATGGCCTAAGTGTGTGAGCATGCCCAGTTCAGGCTTTCCATGGTTTGTTGCCTGACATATGTCTCATTTATCAAAGTGTGTGAGCATGCCCAGTGTGACCTTTCCATATGTTGAGATCTGAGGTCCACTACATTTGTGGTTGTGTGTGAACTTGAACAATATTTGACATTTATAGTGTGTGTGTTGGAAGTCATGTTGTGTTATTTCTGCCCAACTGCTTTGTGTCTGAACCCAACAGGAATTATGCTGTGCCTGCAGGGTTTCCATAGGACAGTTTGCATACACTTGTTAACATTCTTTCATACTGACCAAGTACTGTCATATTGTCATAGTATAGTGGTTCAGTCCTTTCACTCTGATGCACAATATCCTGGGTTTGAGTCCCATCACTGCTTTAAATATTCATACCGAGCACACCAGACTAAGGTATGACCATGTTGCATTTTGTTCAGCTATGGCCTACTTAAACTAGGCCTGTCCAACATTACTAGTGTATTCCGCAACTTGGGTGGACATTGACAAACACTAGGCTATGTGCCCTAGGGCATTTCTAATCCTAGTCAGAGTGTGTTTGTCCTTCAACACACATTTTAACTGGAGTTTGCCATGACATTTTTCAAGGTTAGTATACTGTGCCTCTGTCTAACTGTAACATAAAAGTGATACCCAGGGTAAACCTACAATCTCCCATCCACTCATCAAGATTCCTTTTGAAGAGAGTCAATGAGGGACTCTCTGGCTAACCTGGACTGTGAATTTACTCAAGAGTGGAGGGAGCTTCTGGGTTATGGATCAATCACTACAGCATGTCCTATTTATTTCAGTGCTGAGGTTCAGATCTCTCATGTGCATAGCTCAATGGGATTCAGATTTTACACGGTGCAGCATGTGCATTGATTCCAGGTTGGACATGGCTTTATACATCAGGCACAGATCGCCTCTGCCACTGTGTGGAGCTGCAGTTTGTTTAATCAGGCAGATTTGTGGTCTTTCCAGTTGCTGGAGGTGTCTGCTAAGGTACATCCCACAAGGGGCATTATACTCAATTGTGAGCCTGATGAAGGATGACTGAAGAGGCACGATGACCTCCCCTGATCTAGATGTGAATACATTCATGATTAGGTGGGTATATGAAATGTTTTTATAACCACTACGGCCACATGGTTGTCAAATGTGAGATTTCTATCAACTTGTGTCCCCAGGTCTCTTATTACTTCTTCTGTACTTAATGGGTTACCACCTATGTGGTAATTGGTGGGCACTTACTGTTTTTCCAAAGGGGATGACTATACACTTTTTTGCGTTTAGCTTGATGACATGGCTGTGGCACCAGTTGTCTGTTTCTATGAGGCCCTTTTGTAGGATGCTTGTGTCAGCTGGAGGGTCAGATATGGCGCCCAGTTTGTAGTCATCTGCAAACTTGTTCAGACACAGTCCTTCCATGTTGGCCTGTACCTCCGAGAAATATATACCAAACAAGGGGGGTCCCAGGACCGAGCCTTGTGGGATGCCAGTTGTAGCTGGTTTGGACTCTGACATGGCTCCAGCATTTCTGACCATGTCAGTTCTGTCCTTGAGCCGGTTTGCAAACCATCTAGTGACATAGGGGTTTATATTTAAGCTGGTGAGCTTATCTATAATGACCAAGTGGGGTATTGTATGGAAGGCTTTTGCAAGGTCCAGGTAGGCTGTGTGGACCACCTTCCCCTCATCAATGGCCTTGGTGACTGTTTCAAATGACTCAACCAGGTTTAAGGGGCAGGATCTGCCCTTAAGAAAGCCACACTGGGTAGGGTCCAGTGTCTGTAGGTCCCCAATATCTTTATTTCTGAGGTCCATGATGATCCTTTCCATAGCTTTGCAGACCAAGCTAGTCAGGATTCTGGGGTGATAGTTTGCAGTATCCATTCAGGCACCACCTTTGTGGAGAGGGACCACTGTTGCTGTACACTGCTCTTTGGGTACATATCCTGTGGTAAGGCTGAGATTGAGCAGTAGTTTTATTTGGAGTTCAATTCTTCTTGGACTTCATGTTGGACGCAGCCCGGGACACCATGTGGTCCCATTGATGCTGTGTGTTTTGCTTTGGAGACGCTGGCTGTTACCAGAGCATCTGCGATGTCAGGGGGCCAGCAGTCTGCTGGGATAGATATTTGGCCTTTTGGTGGTGGTGGGTGGGTGGGGGGGTTTGCACTGAACCTGTCAGGTCGGATGTTGGCAATGTCTGTGGGTTTGGTGTATTGTTTGTCATTTTGGACTAATTCTGAGCATATCTAGGAATTCCCACCCAGGTTCCTACCATCAGTAAAGAAAGCCTTGTGATTATCCTTAATGTCCTGTACAATTTTTATCTCGTAGCTGGCCTTAGAGGATTTTATGTGTGGCCATAGTTTTTTGTCATAATACTGATCAGTGATGCCTTTCCTTTTTGGGTTTTGCTCTATCATGTAGTAGCTTCCTCCTTCTCTTGCATGGTTTGTTAATGGCTGGGGTCCACCAGACAGGATGCCTGCCTTTGGAGGATTGGGTCTTGGTTTTATTTGGGATTGCATAATCCATGCATTCCTGAAGGTGTTCATAGAATGCATTTATAAAGGGTTCTGAGGTCTGGGCCATATTTTCCACAGGCACAAGGGCTTTAATGGATTCCACCTCAGTTTGGAGGAGTGCATAATTTGCTTTACACATGTTTTTCACTGTGGTTTTCTGGCCAGGGACTGGGGTCAGGATTGTGAATATTCAGTGAGATTACTCTATGGTCTGATCTTACCAGTGAGGGATACACTTCTTGTCTTGGCCATACAGTCCCCATGTTGGTGATTATCAGGTCCAGTATGTTTACCCCTCTTGTGGGAGAGGTGACAAGTTGTTCCATAGCATTTCGGTTTATGAATTCTAGGAACCTTTGGCCTAGGATGTTGGAGCTAGAATAATGCTCCCAGTCTATGTTTGGGTAGTTGCAGTCGCCCAATATAATGTTGTTTGGAGAGACCTTCACATTTTCATGTGTTCTCAAGTAGGCCAAGTGGGGTTCCTGGATTTAGGAGGGTGGTCTGTAGCAGGCTACGAACTGAGAGGCAGTTTTAGCCACTGTTACTTGCACGTGGATAGTCTGTGCTGCTTCATGCTGTGGCACCAACCTGGGGGTGTGGGTATCCTTGACAATTATTGATACTCACCCTCCTTTTGTAGTTTGTTCCATGTTTTGGGGCTGTAAAGCATGGTATGAGGTGTAACCTGGTAGTGCTATGGTGCTCTTGGGAGCCTTGAACCAGGTTTCTGTTACTGCACAGATATCAACATTCTCCATGCTGAGGAGAGTTTGGACTGCATGCATCTTGCAGTTTAGACTTCTGGCATTGGGTACCATTACTTCTATTTTCGTATCCCTTGTGATACCTATGGAGGTGGGTTTGTGTTTTGAGCCTTACCTATTCAAGGCACTATGGGGGTGACAACAGCCTTTGCCAGTATCCAAAAGGCCAGGGGTGATAGGTGCAAGACATCCCTAGTGGAGCATCGTGTCTTGCTCAGCATGTCATCCCAGGCTGACAGGCATTGGATCCCCTTTGACTAGCAACAATACTTAAGCCAATTGTTGTAATTGATCATCTTGTCTTCATATTGTGGCATCATACTTGGTGAGGGTAGGATGAGGCAATGCATATACTACATGGTGTTACATTGCTTAACACATGGCAATCATGCCTCACGTGGTGCTGCAGGGCTGCCTATGTTGGATGCATATACTACACTCCCTGTACATGTTTGAAAGCAGGTCCTGTCAACTTAGGCATCTTTTTTACTATATGTGTGAGTCAGAGAGAGGTATCATTTCCAGGGTTCCTACTGAGCCAGTGTATGTGCTATGCATTGCCTCTTTGCCAAGGCCAAGGCATACTGGACACGCCTCCTTCTGCCTACTGGGGCAGGCTCAGGTTGTTCCTCCTCCGAGTCACGCTCTGCCTGTGATGGCCTTGGCAATGGAGGGGAGCTGTTTGGGCCGGGCCTATGCTGGTCCTGCTGCAGCTGTTTTCACAGAATCATATTATGTAGCATAGCACATACCATGACAATTTGGGTACATGTAGTTGGTGAGTACTGCAAGGCTCCACCAGATGTGTCCAAACACTGGAACCATGACTTGAGCAGCCCAAACACACGCTCTATTACATTACGTGTTTGTACGTGCGCCTCATTATGGCGTTCCTGTTCAGGTGTGTGTGTGTTTCTGATGGGTGTCATCAGCCACGGCTCCAGTGCATAGCCAGGATCCCCCAGTAGGTGACCATGTGGGATGTCCCCATTGGCAAATGTCTGGTACAGCTGCGTCAGATGCCAGATATGGGAATCATGGTAGCTTCCAGGGCAGCCAGCACACACATTTATTATTATGCCCTGGGCATCACACACAACCTGGCAGGTGATGGAGGGGAAGCCCTTGCGGTTAATGTAGGCCCTACCCCGCTCACCGGCTGGTGCTTTGATGCATATATGCATGCAGTCTATTGCACCCACTACCTCAGGGTATTCTGCTATTTGCTGGAAGAGACGCATATTGCTGGCCAATACCTCACGGGAATTGGGGAAATATACATGATCACCGACATGTGCTGACATGGCATCCAGGAACTGGTGCAGTACCCTGGATGCTGATGCCTGTGATATCCCCATCATATTACCAGTTGGTCTCTGGAAGGTACCTGTTGCTAGTATTCTTAGGCCAACACATACCTTGGTTTCCACTGGGATGGGTTCCCCTCTGTTGGTTCTGTGTGTGAGACATGGCCTGCACAGCTCAACAATTTGCTGCAGGAGGTCTCTGTCCACTCTATAGTGCTCCACTATCTCCAGCTCATGGAACCCCTGGTAGGTGACCCTGGGCCTGTACACTCTTCTCCGTCTCCTCACTGTGGGTTGTCCGGCAGCATTTGCATTGTCACTACCCTCAACATGTTGCATATGTCACCTTATAACAGCTATGGCAGCCCCTAGCATTTTTTGTCTGAGTGAAGCTTTTTCAGTTTTCACTTCTAGTAGCTTACTCCAGTGTTGCAGTGTCTCTTGAGAGACACATACTGCACTGTTGTTTGCAGAGTTTTCAGTGCTGGGCTGGGCTACTGTTCTGCCTGTGTAATTGCCTGATTCTGATTGTTTTCACCTGCTAGCTCTGCTAGTATTCCCTGTTAGCTTCCTACAATTTGTTGTGCTTCCTTTTTCCTGTCTGTTTCCTCAGGGGGAGCGACGCGCATACAAGGGCAAATATGCGCACAGCAGCTAACACGCACGCACACATGCTTAGATGGATTACAACTTGCTTATTCAGGTTAAAACGCATGCACACCAGTGCAAACACGCTTACAAGTCTTTAAACAGGCTTCTGCATGCTTACTCTGGCTTAAACGCGTGCACTCATGTTTACACACGCGCACTCCATCTTACTCGGGCTTCCCAGCGCACACACGCGTGCATGCACACTCAGCAAGAAACTTTGGTGTTATCCACAGTGTACACCTTCCATTTCTTGGCTTTCCCTTGTCTACCTGTAGACACACCTCTTTCCATGATGTCTAAATGACAGCTTTCACATGCCACTCTGCTCCAATGAGCTTCACTTCTTTCATACATACCCCCTTGTGATGTCACCTATCTCCTACTCTGTTACTCCCCTTATTCTACTCCTACACTCCAGGGAATGTGCTCATTTGCTATGTAAAAGTGCGATTCAGTATCCTAACACTCATTTACATAGGATTGCCTACTAATGCTTAGTTACATGTCTTACACTGAGCTTCCCCCCTTAGCAACCCCTACTCGGTGGCCATGTTGTTTTCAGCCTGCTATTCCCTTACATTCTAAATTGATGGTTTTCATAAAACCCACATTTGTGGGTTTTAAATTTTTATTTTTCTGTTTTTTTGCAGTGCAGCCCATTTGCGCGGTGCTGCGCTACGTTTAAACATCAGCAATCGCCGAAAAAAAATAAACATTTTTATTTTAATTTTGCATGTGGGTACGTTGTCAGTTGCCACATATTTGGCCATTGGTATGCTTCCTGGAACATATGCAACCTTTATTTGGAGCTGACAAGGCTCCATTGTGCTATTTGCAGAACGGTACTCAGTTGTCAACTGAATACATTTCTGCAGCTAACACGGCTCCTACATGGACAGGTTTGTGCTTCCTGGATCTCAAATTTACCTCATTTGCATGCCTTTTGGCTGCAAGTGAGCTAATTTGCATATCCAAACCCTGTCCGTGTAAGAGCCGTTTTAGGAGCTCTCTTACACGTCCCTACAGGCTGTTCATGGATCGCTCGTTGGACATGATGGCTGCATGGAGTCTTACTCTACTCTTAGAATCCATGCAAGCCATCGTGAATCCGGCCCAGAGTTTCATAGACATGGCATAAACAAACTCACTCTGGACAACTGCGATAGCATGAAGCATTATGTGAGTGAGTGAGGGAAGGAGTTTGAGCCTGACAGACCTGTATACATGCTGAAACGAGGCTACCTGTGGCAACCAGTTCTACTGTTGAAGTGGATGGATATGGACATAAATACCGAACATTACAGTAAGTGCATAACTTTTGTTTCAACAAAATGTTCTCAATACCTCTTCAGTATGTCTACTGAAAACACAGCTTAATTCAAATTCAATAAAAGAATGATTTACAGAAATGCAAGTTTCTTGCCAGCATTGCAAATAATTTAGTTTTGGATATCCCACATACATCAATGCAATCCCTGCTTTTTATTCCAGTAACTTGTTTATAAGAACAATATTTAAAATCTGTTCATATTTCAAATGCTATATCATTCAGAAAATGAATGCTGACACAAAACCTTAATTCCAGTAAGTCTGAGGTTATCAGTGCAGAAGTGCTGTTTTATGGTTTGCAATTGTAAATAGTTTGTCTGTGTAGTCAGTTCACTCAAACTTTGTAGCTTGCAGTCCTCAGTTATGTACTGTATTTTTTCACCTGCAAAAAGTGCAAAATATTTGTAATTTATGCTTGAATTGTTATGGTTAGCAAATATATTTTAAATTTACACTGGCATTTTTGAAAGTGTGCATTTTAACAAGTCCTTAATAGATCCCAGACATATCATCCCTATAGATTTAATACTTTAAGTGTGCAATAAATATGTGAAATGTTTTTAAACAACTTCACTTATAAATCTTTTTAAATCTGGAAATGTTTCAAATAAAACATCATGGTGTAATGTTATTACTTATTCATAAGCCAGTATGACAGTTGTGGGAGAGATTTGGTGGAGTTTGCTACTACATGGGGGATTACTATATCTAAATTATGCAAACATCACAGCACTGGACAGCAGTTTCCACACATTAATAAATGTACTCTTAAAAATGCAACATTTAATCTGCATTTCTGACTTACAGCTTGTGACAGTGATCCTGCAAGAAAACAGATTAGAAGTCTAAAGATATAACAGCAGAAAAAATTGCAGACAATGCTAAATTATGACATACTATTTACATTCATAGTGTCAATACTCTTCTCACTTTATGTTAGAGCAAAGATGGCTGTTTTTCTCACAAACCTGAGTTCCTCCCTTTTATTGTAGCTTTGTTTTCTACCTGATTTTATGAAACAGAGGTAATAACTGTAGAATTATCACTGGTTATACCAGAAATGGGAAAAACACTGGGAATTTTACAACATGATTACATTCCTCATTGTCTGTCAAATCTCTGGATTTCCATTAGCACACTAAAAAACATTGAACCTACTACTGCAGCATGCAGCATATCTGGATTTTTCTGCCCAAACAATCACACTCCTGCGTCACTCAGCAAAAGGTTCTTGCTGAGCAAGCCCAGCATGCTTCTTTGCAGATGAGCTGTTGTATGCTTGCATTTTCACTTGTGGGACAGTTGTAATAGTTGTGATGTAATATAGTACAGAGCTGAGAGATTGTATTCAAAAGCAATACATTCCCAAATTGCTCCATACTGTGACATTTAGGACATACTGCTGGACTAAGAAATAATTAAATTAAATACATTGTTGAACATAAGTTCACCATGAACAAATCTAATTTGCATCTTTTTAGAATATTTTATGAGATTGATTCAGTCCTTTGCAACATATAGCAAACTACTGTCCACTTTCTCCATTTCTGACATATTCACATCTGAGCTGGGTCACAAATCTCTCATGTGGATTATTGATGGGAATAACTGAAAAGTCATTTGTATTTTGTTAGAATTAAGTTTAGTATTTTAATTGTGAAAGCCAACAAAGGTAATTCTTTAGTAGTTTTGAACAAAACATTTTACATTGATAAAATGACTGAGATGCTAATTGATACTATTTTTTATAAAAATGTAAGTGTTTTGTATATCCAATCCTATTTTAATTTTATAGATTCTCTTATTTATGAATGGCTATGTGAGGGGAAAATTGATAGCAAAACAGCTGGTGTTTTATCTAAGATCAATCCTAGAATGAATAAGTTGTTTGATTTACCCAAAGTCCACAAATCTTTAGATAATCCCCCTTTTAGGCCAATAGTTACTAACAAAGGAAGCAAAACTGAGGCTATGGCTGCTTTTGTGGACAAATATTTGCAAAACATGGTAGTTTAAAGTGAATCCTTTATTAGAGACACTTTTGTTGTTACAGTTAAATATTTTGATACTGATTTTTTGGTAACAATGGATGTATAATCTTTGTATACTGTAATTCTAATGATATAGGCATGGAATATGTGAGAAGTGAAATGTTTAATTCTAACCTTTATTCTACTGAAACAGTATTTCTTATTATGGAAATGTTGGATATTGTTTTGTCTTATATATTTTTTTAATTCAAAGGGCTCTTTTTCAACAAGTAAATAGTGTAGCTATGGGTGCAGCTATGGAACCCAACTATGCCAATATATTTATGACAGGTTGGGAAAAACAATTCATTGCGAAGAGTAAATTTTATAAGTATATAATGTATTATGGGAGTTTTAATGATGACCTTTGTTTAATTTTTCTACTTATGTCAATTCTATTTCTGTTTTTTTTTAATTTACTTTTAATGTTAATTCACAGAAGATACAGTTTTTGGATGTGGAAGTTTTCAAGCATTTTAATTGACTTAAAACTAAGATTTTTAAGAAAGAAGTTCAAAGTAATGCTTATTTAGAATCTAATAGTATGCACCCTGCATTCTTTAAACATAATATTGTAAATGATCAGTTATTAAGAGTAAGTAATTTGACAGATAATGAGCAAACATTTTTTGAATGAAGCTGAGTCTTTATGCTACAAATTTAAAGCTAGATGTTACCCTAGTTTTTAGTAGAAGAGATATTCGATGAAGTGTGTATTGACAGAATGAATACTATTAGTAATAATATAAAAAAATGATGAAACAAAAAAGAAAGACAATTATAATATGAATATGTTATTTCAGTATTCAGTTGACACTAAATAGATAAAAGAAATTATTACTACTAATTGAAAAATGTTGAATAATTTCCCTGAGATTAAACATGTAGTAGGAGACACCCCAGTTT
This sequence comes from Protopterus annectens, assembly GCF_019279795.1. NCBI lineage: Eukaryota > Metazoa > Chordata > Ceratodontiformes > Protopteridae > Protopterus > Protopterus annectens. The sequence goes on along the minus strand of NC_056729.1, from coordinate 1,328,984,206 downwards.
TTGTTTCTAAAAGGGGTAGAAATTTTAAGAATATCTTTCAGTCTAGGTTAAATTTTAATAGTGGTAGTTTTAGTTCTAATTGAAAGAGAGCTTTTAAATGTTATGATTGTAAAGCATGTGTTTATATAAATACTATCACTTGATGGTTAATTATGAATAGGGTGAATATTCTAGCTGTAACTTTTTTTTTTTTTACTTATAAGTCGAAATTTGTAGTTTATCAGTTTGTACAAGAGAAGGAAATTAAGGCATTAAGCTTTATGTTTGGTTGATGATGTTGATTATGTAATAATATTTGTCTTTTGAAAGGGTTGAATTTGAAATGTATGACTCAGTCTGAAGAAGTCTTATTGAGACAAAAGCACTTACTGAGTTAATAAAGGTTTTAGTTTTAATTTTTCTGACGTGGTTTTTTTATATACTTTTGATTCATTACATGCAGCCATTTCTTAATGAAATTACATAAGCTGAATATAAGAATTGATTAGACTGTAATATACTGGAATTAACTGGAAACAACTGAAATGAGACTGGAATGAAAGTCTTTATCTGTTAAATACCCAAACTTGTGCTGAACAGGTGCCAGTCTCTCCTTTATGGGCTAAGTCTTGTGTACTTTTCAGAATGAATTCTCCAAACACTGTAGTTTATTTAAGAAGGCTTTATTAGATGTTCACAATATCCAAAAACTGTCTTCATTAACAGTGCTGATAACAGTCTGTAGAAATGCTGGACTGCTGATTAGTAATAGCAGTTCTGCTAAATATATCCATAGTGTCTGCACATATCTTCTGATTGTCCTTAATAATGTAAACTGAAACAGTTTTTATTTGACCTGTCTTCTGTACTCAGGCTCAAGTGTCTGTATTGTACATTAATCTTCTCTGTAATGTCAGGTCAAATTAACAGACTGGCTTCCCCAACTGCATCTGAAATATATTTTAATAATACCAAAACCCTATAATGCTTTGCATGCCTTCTTAGCCTTGGTCCTCAGGCCTTGTCTTGTATGTGATTTATTTAACATTCCATTAAGGAAAATTCTGTAGTTGGCAAGGCTGTATATTTCCCTTGAGAAAAGAACATTCTGTATTTCTGTATTTTCTGCACATTTCATGTTTATCTTTCCTTTCTATTAAACTGTCTTTCGATGAAACTGAATGCATACATGTCTGACTCTATATTTTCAGGCCTAATTCTACCTAAATGCACTATAGTGAATTTACTGAGAATACCCTAACTCTAGCGTTTCCTTGATTCTTCACTTGTGAATGAAAACAGTAAAAGAACATCCTGTAGTCTTCCCTTGGGAACTGTTATCTCTCATGCTTGACCAGCAAGGTTATTTTTTTCCTTCTGGTTAAAATGTCTGACACTACATATTTTATCTTTTAGTCTGTATGATGCCTAATAACTACTTTAGAATGGAGGTACCTAATCTAACAGTTGCCCCCTTAGGTTCCTGATGAAAGTCTACAGGGACCTACTTCTGTAATTACCTTACATTTTTATTGCTAACTACTGTATACAGCTTTATGCTACCTGATTCATAATTTGAAAAAAAAATTCTTTATTTGGAACATAAACTTGCAATTTTAATTCTGACAACTAGGTGTCACTTGAGCCTTTATGACCTGTGCGGATGATGTCTCTTAACTTTATGATTTAATTATAACTAGGCAATCGTTTTTCTTTATCTGGTGAATAAACTTGAAATTTTAATTTTGACCACTAGGCTTGAAGTCTGTTAACTTTATGATTTAATTTACATATCACCTAGATTCATAGTCTTTAGAGTCCTTAACTCCAAGTTCTGATGTATGACTGATATATTCAAAACCTGTACATTATTCTGAAAATGAGTGCATATATCCTTAACTTCTATTTATGAATCTTTATTTAAGTTAGATAGAGCATGAACAGTTAACCCTGCCCCCCCCCCATATCTCTGCATGCTGTAATGGTAAACTTACACTATGTATGCCTATGTTTTATACCTTATGAACTGTTGCCTTATTGTACTGTGATGTCTTTCTCTTATAGAAAATTAAACTTTTTTTTGTTGTTCATAGATTTAAATCTTTAAACATTGTACTGTTTCTTTTTATTGTATAGCCTATCAAGCATGATGGCTATTTTTTTGAAGACTAATTGAAATCACTGCTAAAAAGATAACTCTATAACTGGTCTTGAAGCATAATTACCATATACTGTATTAACGTGTCTATACATTTTTATTTAGATTTACTCTATAATGCTATTTACCTTTTTAACTTTTACGTGCTGTAATAGAGGTCTGCCTCCGAAATTTGTGTCTGAAATATTTATGAATATTTATGAGCTATAATAGTTTATTAAAACCTATTATTTCTGTATTTCAGATCTATACCTGTGCATTTTCTGTTAATGACCTTTTAAATTTCTAACTAATGTACAATTATTATGTAAAATACACTGTAATCTGTAAACTTATTAATAAATTAAGCTTCTCCTGTTATGTCTTGAGTGCATTGAATAGTGTATTTTTTAACTTTCTGACTAATGTAAAATAATTATATAAAGTGTACTGTAATCTGTAAATTAATCAACAAATTAAGCTTGCCATGTTATGTCTTGAGTATACCGAATAACTATTACCACCTATTATTTAGATAACTTATCTTAATAAGCCTGTAATAAATAATTCTGTCACTTTACCCTTAACTAATGACTAAATAATGTAATTCTGTTACTTTATCCTTAAAACTATTGACTGAATAATGTAAAGTAATTGAGTATTATTTTTATATTCTAAGATTTGACTGAAATGTACTATACTGAACACATAACTGAGTATGAATGTCATATTCTGAATCTTGACTGAAATTTAAATTAGCGTATACTGTGCATTTAAAATAGCTGTGTATATTCTGGAAACTAAACTAATACTAAAAGAATATCTTTTGCCAGTGTTAACTGAGCAGATAAAAGCATAACTGAAAACTAGTACATTAAACTATTTATACTTTTTCCTGTCAGTAATGGCTGAACATAGATAAACTGAAAACTAGTACTGTTGTGCAATTGTCTGAAAACATGAGCACATTTTGACAGTGGTATCTGAACACAGATAAACTGAAATCTGTTATTGTTATATTCTGGAGACTAAACTCTTAAAATCTTTTTGTCAGTATTGCCTGAACATACACAAAAACATAAACTGAATCTAGTACTGTCATATAACTGAAACATACATACTTGCTTTATCGCATACATTTTAACTTCAAACAAAAATTGAAGAAATAACTGAAATACATAGTCAACTTGTGCACCACAGCTCTTCCCAAATTTTACTCTGCATTGTCCCAGTCACTGATGAGGTAAAGGAAGGCCTACTTTAATGTTGAAGTATCCTTTTTATAGTTAGGCCTTTTAAACCTCTTCTTTTCATTTCTTGTGCAAGGCTGGGTGTTCTTGATTGTATTTAGTATCAAGTCCTTAAAATAACATTTGCATCTTTAACAGTTATAAAACTGATAGCATTGCTTATTGCCATGACATTATTTACATTTTTCTGCATGGAATAAACATTTGCACCTTTAACAATTATAAACTGATAGCATTGCTTATTGTGCTGACTTTAAATTTTTCTGCATGAAATAAACATTCACTACTAATAAACTCTTGCAAGTCTGATAACCTCAAATGAAACTACAATAATGTAACACTGTGCATTTCTGCATCTATATAAAATTAATTGTGGAACCGTTTACTTTTACTCTTGTGACCGTCAGATTTTAACTTACTGTTCTGTGAATGAAACTCAACCCACTGACTCACCATAACCGTTTCTTTAGCTGACTTCATTTAATTTTTCAGTAGCACTGAATGATGCAAAAATTTATTATTACTGTCAACAATTTTCTTGGATAACTAGTAAAACGGTAAATGTATTAACTTGATCTTCACCATACTGCATTATCTGCACTGTTGTGGCAGGACAGGTAGCTTACATCCTTCTAAGTTGGGAACTGCTGATTGAAGGCTCAGGGTCTGTTATTCTAAAAGTGTAAAAGTTCTGGTTTAAGCACTTGGGCTTCAGGCCAGTTATTTTACATTAAGAAAGTTCAAGGTCTGCACTCTTGTGGGAGGAGAGGCTGGACTCTGCCCTTCTGAGCTGGGAATTTCTGGTTAAAGGCTTATAGTGCCTGCATATTTGAACTGTTTCTTACTGAAATTGGTGTGCTTTGTTTGCTGTAGCATAGACTAGATCCAGGCCTGCTGAATCTAGCTTTGTCTGTACAACTTGAGCACTAATCCAGGCCTTCTTTTTTGGAGAAGGTTCCCCTGCACCCCAGTGGCAGGAGTGTACAGTTAGAACTTGTCTGATTGAAGACTACAGGAACAGGGCTCACTTTTGAGATTTTTTTACTGGTTAATTGGGTAATTTGTTTAAAAGCCTTTTCTGGTTGCTTGTAGTCATCTAAACTGTTTTAAGTGTATTTTTTACTGTTTGTAGTTGTTTAACACTGTTTTAAGTGTATTTTTTTTACTGTTTTTGCCTTATCTTTTAAAAAATGTTTTCCTTGTTTCTCACCTTTCTAAGCTAGTATAGTCCAGTTTTCAGGCTAGTGCTGAATTCAGGGCTGTGTTACAATTTTCTGAGTTGCCCATACCTTGTTGGATAGAGGGAGGTTTTTCTGTTCACCTTTGAGAGAGGGAGCTTTGAGCAGACATCTGTCCCTGGAAGAGTGGTTCCAGCCCAGAAGTTAGTAGTTTATAGGCCATATGGGCTAATTTCTATCTCTTTCATTTTCCTGCTGTAAAAAACACTTTTGCATGGTTTTGCACATCCAGGCAGTGCCAGTTAGCTAGGGCTAAATTTATCCCAGCTCCACCAAGTCTCCTCTTTAGTTTTTCCTTTGAAAGTAGTCTAACTCTCATCCTAAGCACTTAAAAAGCATCCTACAGTCCAGCACTTGCTCAGACCTAATAGCAAGCACTAATATATCCCGACACTTGATTGTCCAGCAGGGCAAGGCTCATTATTCACCATTCACCAACCAAGCAACTAAGCAGCTCACCCTACTCTTCAGGCATGACCATAGGGCAATTTCAGATATACTCTCCAGTCCAGCTGGTGAACCTGGGTATCCTGAGGCAATGTTACAACTGCCTCATGTACACAGACAACCCTCTCCTCCTATCACAAAATATTAACATATGCAAGAGATGCAATTATATAGCTAAATTGGAGGTTAAGCTCTCTCCACCCAAGACTGGAACAGGCAGTTATGAGGAGAAGGTTAACACTTGCACCACACCTCCAGCCTCACATAGACATACTAAACCAGCACTGGCAAAAAATACACATAAATTCACAAAATCATACTCGGAGGCTCTAAATAAAAACCTGCAAAAGCATCACAGACCTCCAAAGCAGACACCCAAAAAACTTGCATCTTCCGTCACAAACCAGACAACACATAAAACACAAAATCAGTGTGCCGCACAATCACAGCCCTTAAGGCGAAATATCATACCTAACACACTAGTAATAGGTGACTCTATAGTCAGGCACACTGATGTCCCACTCACTAGGCTGGACAAGGAGAAGATTACTCTTAGCTGCCTGTCGGGAGCCAGAATCTGCCACATAACACAATCACCGAGGTCACTCCAGAACAAATACAAATATAACTCTGTCATTGTTCATCTTGGTGTGAATGACCTGAGACGTACCTCCCTGGACTACATGAAAAGAGACATGGAAGAGCTCCCTGATCATGTAGCCCAGGCGAGTATGACCTAACCCTGAGTAGCATCCTGCCCTCACCAAGAATGATACCACAGTATAAAGAAAAAATTATCAATTTCAACAATTGGCTAAGCTTCTGGTGTCATTCAAAGGGGATCCAGTGTCTGTCAGCCTGGGATGACATGCTCGACAGGCCTCATTGCTTTGCAAGAGATGGCTTGCACCTATCACCCCTAGGCTTTCTAATACTGGCCAAGGCTCTTGCTGCCCCCATAGTGCCTTTTTAGGCAAGGCTTAAAAGTCAAAACCACCTCTGTAAACAGCACAAATAAAAAAATGAGGGTTATGCTACTCAACGCCAGGAGTTTAAATCTCAAAATGCATGTGCTCAAAGCACTCCTCAGTATGGAGAACATCGACATCTGTGCAGTAACTAAAACCTGCTTCAAGGCTCCACAGAGCACCCCAGCACTACTGGGCAACAACTCACACCACACATTTTGGACACAGAACATGGACCAAAACACAAAAGGAGGGGGTGTATCCATATTCATCAAGGATACCTACACCTCCAGGTTAGTAGCAGCAGCATGATACCTCCGAGATCATCCATGTGCAACTAACATCAGGTAAATCTGCAATGCAAATTGTGGCCTGCTACAGATCACCCTCCATGACCTAGGACCACCACTCCACCTTTCTGGAGACACTGGAAAACGTGAAGGCCTATAGAACACCCTGATATTGGGCAATTTCAATTACCCTACCATTAACTGGGAAAACTACTCAAGTACAAACTCCCAGGTCCAGCACTTCCTGGAATTTATCAACTCAAATGCCCTGGATCTGCTGGTAAACTCCCCTACCAGAGGTGAAAATATATTAGACCTGTCATCACCAACATGGGCGACAGGTGTTCCACACCGGAGGTCAACCCGTCACTGGTTAGATCAGACCATAAACTAATCACTCTGGATGTCCACACCACACCACCACCTCCAACCAAGGAAACTACAGTGAAAAACTTTCCTAGAGCAAACTTCACCTTACTTAAGACAGAGGTAGTAAGTTTCACAGCCTCCACGCTAAAGGATAACAGTGTCCAAGATGCAGGAACCTTTACAAATGCACTCTATGAGCACCTTCAAGGATGCATGGCTCATGCCATCCCTAGCAAAACCAAGACTCACTCCCCTAAGAGAAGGAAACCAGTCTTTTAGACCCCTGCCATAAACAGACTATACAATAGAAGGAGGAAACTAGTTCAGAAAAAAAGCAAATCCCAAGAAGGAAAGACATCCCTGATCAGTGTTAGTAAGAAACTAAGGTCCCTTATAAAATCCTCCAAGGCTAATTTTGAAAGAAAAATAGCTAAGGATTCGAAAGATAACCACAAAGCCTTCTTTAGCTATGTCAAGAATTTAAGTGGCAACTCGCAGATATGCTCTGAGCTAGTGCAAAAATAGCACAAAATATAATTAACCCACTGATATTGCCAACATCTTGGCAGATAGATTCAGTGCAAACTTCACCCCCTCTCACCCCCAAAGGGCCCACAACAATACCGGAAAAGTGTAGTGTACTAGAAATCACAGACGCACAGGTGAAAACAGCCCTTTCAAAAGCCAAAAGCACAGTGTCAATGGGGCCAGATGGTGTCCCAGGTTGCGTCTTGCACAAACTACAGAATGAACTAACCCCCACCTAAACACACTGTTCAACCTCAGCCTCTCCACAGGCTACGTGCCCATAGAATGGCGCACAGCAATGGTTATTCTGCTCCACAAAGGAGGGGCTACAACTTACCCTGGTAACTATCACCCCATAAGCCTGACTAGTCTGGTCTGCAAGGCTATGGAGCACATCATGGAATTCATTAACAAAGACTTTGGGAATTTTGAAACACTTGACCCAACCCAGTTCGGCTTTGTTAAGGGCAGATCATGCCTACTAAACCTGGTTGACTTCTTCGAGACAGTCACCAAGGCCATAGATGAGGGGAAGGTAGTTCACACAGCCTACCTTGACCTCACCAAGGCTTTTGACACCATTCCCCACTCGGGAATTATAGAAAAACTCACAAGCTTGAACATAAACCCCTATGTCACGAGATGGGTTGCCAACTGGCTTACAGACAGAACTCACACGGTAAGAATAGTGGGCTCCAGGTCCGACTCTAAACCAGTCACAAGTGGTGTCCCACAAGGCTCGGTCCTGGGACCCCTACTGTTTGGCATATACTTCTCAGAAGTACAGGCAAACACAGGAGGACCATGGCTAACCAAGTTCGCTGATGACTGCAAACTGGGAGCCATAATTGACTCTCTGGCTGACACGGACATTCTCCAAATGGGCCTTACTGAGATGGACACCTGGTGTCAAAGTCATGGTCACAAGCTAAATGCCATAAAATGCATAGTCATCCCATTTGAGAAAAACAAAACACCCATGAATTACCACATAGGTGGCAGCCCCCTTAATACAGAAGAGATAATAAGAGATCTGGGGACCCAGGTAGATAGTAATCTCTCCTTTGACAATCATATTGCCAAAGTAGTTAGGAAATCCTTCTATGTAGCCCATCTAATTACTAAAGGGTTCGCATCTAGAAATAAAGAGGTTATAGTGCCCCTCTACTCATCACTCATCAGACCCATCATAAAGTACAATTCCCCATTTGGGTTGTACCTCACAAGACACTTCCAACAGCTGGAAAGACCACAAAAGTACCTCACCAAGAGGATTACTAGCCTCAAACATATGTCCTATGCAGCCCAACTGGAAAAACTCCAGCTGTACTCAGTGGCATATCGCTTACTCAGAGGTGATCTCTGCCTGACTTACAAAGCCATGTCCAACTCAGAATTGATGGACATGCTCCACCTAAAGAAATCCAAGTCACTGCAAGCCACTCACTCTAGTGAGCTAAACCTTGCCACAACAATAAATAGAACATGCTGGAGGTATAGATTCCTGTCACAGAGACTCCCCATGTTTTGGAACAAAATTCCTAACTACATTAGGCAGAGCCCCTCACTAACACTCTTCAAGAGAAACCTTGATGAGTGGACGGGTAACAGATAATACAACCCTGGGATCACTTCATTGGCTCTTCTTGACAGAGGCTCAGTTAATTAATCAATGGGGCGGCGAAAGCTGACACACACTGACTAGGCTTATAAATGCCCTTGGGCAGATAGCCTAGTACCTACCTATGAACCTATGAACCTATGGCATACAGTACTATTTTTAATCCGGTTTGCTAAGCTGGCTGTAATCTGATTTGATGTGCTTGCCAAACTGGCATTTCTATATGGAATACATAAGGTCTTAAACTGATTACATAAACACATTTATTACCAATGTAAACTGATCTGATTTTATAAGTTACTTGTCTGTTCTTTATAACATAAGAGTTGAACTTGTGGCTTTAATGACATATTTGATGTACTGTTTTTATGCATGAATGTTTTTTTTTGTCTCTGTATTAAGATATTGTTTATGCATTGCAACACTGTAATACAAAGCTCTTAACTAATGACTGCTAAACAAACAATAACACCAACAAATTCATTTAAAAATCTGTAACAGTAAACCCTTTATTCTGTGAATTAACTTGACTGTCATTTCTGATATACCTTACAAGACATAGATGTATATGGTTACCATTTTTTTCTAGCTGGCCACAATATGTCTTTCTGAGCACTTTAGATGTGTCAGCTGAAATGGAATGTACTTTATCTTTAACCCATAAATCTTCATATTTCTGTCATAACCAATTCTTTACAATTTTTACAATACAAATCATGTGGACACGCTACAGAAGGGCCTCACTGAGATAGATGCCTGGTGTCAGAGGCATGGCTTCAAGCTCAATTCCAAAAAGTGCATTGTAATCCCCTTTGGTAAAAACTCTGTACCCATGAACTACCACATAAATAGCAGTCTACTTACCACCGGATGTATGATAAGAGACCTTGGGACCCAGGTGGACAGTAGTCTCTCCTTTGATAATCACATCACCACAGTAGTCAGGAAATCCTTCTATGTGGCACACCTCATCACAAAATGGTTCTCATCCAGGAAAAAAGAGGTCATTGTTCCCTTCTACTCTGCACTCATTAGACCCATTATAGAGTACAACACCCCTTTTGGAATGTACCTCACAAGACATCTGCAGCAGCTGGAAAGATCACAGAAGTACCTCACAAAGAGCATTACTGACCTCAAACAGATGCCCTACACTGACCACCTCAAAAAACTCCAGCTTTACTCTGTAACATATCACTTACTCCAATGAGATCACTACCTAACATATAAAGCTATGTTAAACCCAGAGCTGGTGGACATGCTACACCTAAAGAAATCCCAATCCCTCCGAGGTACATGCTCTAGGGACCTAAACCTTGTAACCACAATAAACAGGACATGCTAGAGGGATAGATTCCTGTCCCAGAGACTTCCTATACTCTGGAACAAGCTACCCATCTATGTCAAGCAAAGTTCCTCATTAGCACTCTTCAAGAAAACTTTTGATGAGTGGATGGGAAATAGGAAATACACCCTGGGGATCACTTCTGTGGCTCTGCTCGACAGGGGCACAGGAAATTAACTTTCTTTGGTGGCGTAAGCCAGGGAACCTTGTTGTCTAGGCTTACTTAGGCCCTTGGGCTGATAGCCTAGTACCTACCTATGAACCTAATCTGTACATTTGCAAAAATATTGTCACTGAAGTCTAAAACAGCATATAACTCTACTGATATGTGCATACCTAGTACAGAGATGTTACACTTTGAACTGCTAGCTGCTGTAATCTCTGACACTCTAAATCCTGACAAAACTGCATTTGTGTCCTCTAATAAAGATTTATGTGTAACTGAAGTTGATTCATCTGTAAACAATGAAATATTGTCATTTCATTTAACCTTAAACAATTACAGATTAATGCTCAGATTTGGTGCCAGACTGCTGCACCCTTTACAGATAGCTATGGAATACATTATTTCTTTATTTTGCTCTGAAACGGTAGCAATTTTACTTTGCACTGAAGTCTGTTTTCCAGTTATACTGGAGTTTACATTATCAAAATCTGTACTGTGATTGATCTTATCCCCCTCCCAGTGCAATATTTGCACTTGCTTCTGAAAACAAGAAACTATGTGAAATAATGTAAAATTGAGACATTGCCTGCATATTATGTACATTAACTGTGTTGACGTCTGTATGTGTAATACTGCAACATAATTCATTATTTTCAGTTACATGTAAACAAGAATTTATTACATTCTGAACATTTGTATTGGAAACTGTACTACAACTTAACCCTGTTTGTTGAATTGTATGTGTTGAAGCATTTACGTTTAACTCTGAAACTGTACTGATAGAAGATGGTTCATTATGCAAATGCTTTCCTGTAGCCTGCTTCTGTGAGTTAATACGTTTGTGTTCAGACATATTTAACATTCTTGCACTAATAACCTTTAACTTTAAAAGAACGTTTTTAGACTGATTTTCACAGTTTTTAAAATTAAACCGAAGATTTACTGATGTTTTAACTGTAGAAGTATTACTTGACATGTTTATACAACAGGTATGCAAATTACTTTTACTGATGAATTTAAACTTTTTTTGATTTGTTAACTAAAACATGCATATAAAGTCTTACATAACTTTATGATTCTGAAAGAATGTGTCCAGTTGTCTGTACCTTTTTAACCTTTTCCTTTCTTCTTGGCTGTGTGACATCACCCTGGAAACTTGAAAGTTTTTGGAGACAGCTGTTAACCGGATAATGTCTTTTATGTTCTGAAGGAACACTGCTGAAGTTTTTTGATTTAGTGCTGGTCTGCTGAAGTTCTTTAGGCTTTTTCTGAAGTAAATACTAGTGCTGTGCACTTTGTTTAACAACTGCAATTACTGTATGTAGAGGTCATCTGCTGTGTCCGTTTTCTGCATGGAGTAGTGCTGTCTTACTGAAATGTCTGCTCTGCAATGAGGAAACTGTAGTGCCATCATTTCTAGCTTATTATGTATAGAGTTTACAGTCTTTATTTATGGAAAAACATTTGTATGCTGCAGAAAAGTCTATTATGAAACTGATAGATTGGAAAAAATTGTTACTGTAAACTGTTAATGAAACCTTGAAGTTAAGCTGGCTGCTGCACTAAAACTGTACATGAAAGGGTTACTTACTGCAGCTGTTTATGTTGAAGTTCTGAAGTGTTGCTGATAAGGTTGCTTGAAATACTTGCTCTATAGAACACACGTAGTTGAACGAAACATGGAGTGCTGCACTTGAATGAAAAAACTGCTATTTTGTAGTTTGTAGAACTAGTTTGTAGAACATGTAGTTGAACAAACACTGCTATTCTGTAGATTTTTTATAGAACACACATAGTCTGACTGCAGATGCAAGGTTTTTGTGGGGTTTTGGGAGTTACTTTAACTGCCTTACCCCATTCATAGTGGCTCACCATTGTATGAACTGATTAGACTGTAGATACTGGAATTAACTGGAAATAACTGAAATGAGACTGGAATGAAAGTCTTTATCTGTTAATTACCAAAACTCATGCTGAACAAGTGCCAATCTCTCCTTTATGGAACAAGTCTTGTGTACTTTTCAGAATGAATTCCCCTAACACTGTGGTTCATTTAAAAAGGCTTTATTAGATGTTCACAATATCCAAAAACTGTCTTCATTAACAGTGCTGATAACAGTCTGTAGAAATGCTGGAATGCGGGTTAGTAATAACAGTGCTGCTAAATATATCCAAAGTTTCTGCACATCTTCTGATTGTCCTGAATGATGTAAACTGAAACAGTCTTTATTTGACCTGTCTTCTGTGCTCAGGCTCATGTGCCTGCATTGTAGCTTAATCTTCTCCCTAATGGCAGGTCAAACAAACTAACTGACTGACTTCCCCAACTGTATCTGAAGTATATTTTAATAATACCAAAACCTGTAATACTTTACAAGCCTTCTTAGCCTTGGTTCTCAGGCCTTCTCTTGTATGTGCTTTATTTAACATTCCATTAATGAACATTCTGTAGTTGGCAAGATTGTATCTTTCCCTTGAGAAAAGAACATTCTGTATTTCTGTATTTCCTGCACATTTCATGTTTATCTTTCCTTTCTATTAAACTGTCTTTCTCTGAAACTGAATGCATACATGTCTGACTCCATATTTTCAGGCTTAATGCTACCTAAATGTACTATAGTAAATTTGCCGAGAATACCCTAACTCTAGCATTTCCTTGAGTCTTCCCCTGAGAAAGAGAACAGAAAAAGAACATTCTGTAGCCTTCCCTTGGGAAATGTTCTCTCTCATGCTTGACCAGCAAGGTTATTTTTTTCCTTCTGCTTAAAATGTCTGACACTACATATTTTACCTTTTAGTCTGCATGATGCCTAATAAGTACTTTAAAATGGAAGTCCCTAATCTAAAACTGAACAAGAAGAAGGTTCATCACACACATACCCACACAAGTGACATGGAATGTCATGTTGGCATCATCATCATCATCAGCATTGTGGTTCTAATCCTAGTCCATGGAGTATGGCTCAGTAGTAGTTGGGCACATCACCATCATTCAATGGGTGAAGTGACCTGGGTCCCATTATCTGTCACATTTCATCACAGGAATAACATTATGCATACATAATAGGTATCAACATACAAAAACAAAACACAATTGAAAGTTATATTCTACATGTTTTAATTATTTATGAGATGTTACACTATGATCTGACTTTATCAATTATAATGCTTTATTTGAAGTCAGGTATACATACAATCCACAATAACATCACAGTCATATGCCAAACATGTCCGAAATAAAGCACAGTCATTGATAAAGCGTGCACATAAATGCATGCACCAATTAAAATATATAGTCATTGCTTATGTATATAAACAGACATTAAGTACATTGTGTGACACTGTACATTGTGTTGCAATGACAGTTCTGTTACAAAACCTGCCAATAGTCATATGTGCATGTGTAATATAACAAACTATAGATTACAAAATGCACAATAAATGCTACTGAAACATTATGACAGGCCTGGAAAGGAGTTCACTCACACAGTAGTGATATATATTTGGGTGTAATACACATGGCAAGTCTTCATATATTTCCACATCTATCTACTGCTTCACATGTATTGACATGTTTCAAATAACACATTTGGCTTTCCAGACAGACATCTGCAACAACTAATTATTACTGTAATGCCAGATGTGCACCAACATAACTGTAAAGATGCTATATGATATGCAAGTAACAACATCAAATCTTATTAAACAAATATTGTAATGCGTGGCAAAGTCACATTACAGTCCAGTACATTTCTAGTGCCACCATAATGGTCACCTCATCTGGCCCATAAAATCTATTTATATGATGTGTAACAAAAGATATAAAGGTTTAATAATAACATGTGTAATTTAAAAAGCATGTAAAATTCTAAATGCCCTAAAAGTCATATAATGATAATATAAATAGAAGGCCATGATTGAGTAAGCATACCATACTTCTCAATATGTTAGCAGAAGATATCTGGACAAAGCCATAAATAATCGGGGACAAAGGCCCAAAAAATAGGGACAATTTTTAAATAGTGCTGCTATAAATTTAGAAAATTGTTATAATACTAGATTTGGCATTAGCATGAATTTTTCTGAGGGGGTATGAAGTTTGAAACTCAAATTCTGTCATTATTTTCTGACTTCAATCCTAAAAAATGTCAGAAAAACAAGGATTTTAAGGGGAACAGACAAAAAGTATGAGGCAAAAATCTGGGCATTCTGTGAAAATCTTGACTGTCGAGAGGTATGAAGCATCCCCATCATGTTTTCATTAAGTTAATCAGGTACACTACATGACATACAGTACTTAAATTTATCATGCATACTTTTGTTTTTACTTGCACATTTTTTGCTCTGGCTTGATTCTGTAAGCATGCAAAACACACATGTGAAGAGCAGAAAGACAGAGAGATCAAAATCAAGTATGCCACATCACTCTAGCAGTACATTATATCAAATGTTGCAATACTGACATGGGCCTGATTCAAAAATACTCCCTTTCAGTGCACTGAGAGAAGATCTTATGGAATGGGGCTGCTGGTGTGACCATGCATATAGACAGGCTTTTCTCCAAAGTACATCAATAACATTGCAGGCAATTAATTTAGAGTATGGCCCTTAGTCTTTAATATGTGTCATATACATTTATGTTGTGCATCAGTATAACATTAAAAATGACACTGTAAATCAGCATTATGTGCAACTAATATTTCAGGTTTACATACTATGAGTAAAATATGTATGGTAAATATATATTAATATTAATCAACAGTACACTTCAAATATATACGTGAAAGATATTAGCCATGAAACATTCTTAATGGATAACATCACAACATGATATAATTTGAATGGAATTTGAATTTTTGACCCACTTTACACAGTCACAAGCACAACAACAGCTTGTATTAGCTAAAAATTATGTCTCTGACACACATACATAACTTTTCCTCTTTTTGTGACTGTCTATGTTCATATAATGCTTACATATGTACTTGCACATATGAGAAAATATATTGATGATCATAACATATTATACAGCACCTCAGAAATACAATAAAATTAGGAATGGCTTGTGACACACTCATATCAGAAAAGTTTATGTAAGTTAGTAGTATACATCGGTGCAAGAGCAGTGGAAATCAAGTATTCCATGCAATGAACATCTGCCAACAACACAAAAACTGGGAGTCTAGAAACACCCATTCAATAATAGAAATGGGGTCAAGGAAAATAATCACATTGCCACAGTAGTCAGGAAATCCTTCTATGTGGCACACCATATCACAAAAGGTTTGTCATCCAGGAAAAAAGAGGTCACTGTTCCCTTCTACTCATCACTCATTAGACCCATTATAGAGTACACTGCCCTTTTTGGTATGTACCTCACAAGACATCTACAACAACTGGAAAGGCCACAGAAATACCTCACAAAGAGGATTACTGGCCTCAAACAGATGCCCTATACAGACCGTCTCAAAAAACTCCAGCTTTACTCTGTCGCATATTGCCTACTCAGAGGCAATCTCTGCCTAAAATACAAAGCTATGACAAACCCAGAACTGTTGGACATGCTCCACTTAAAGAAATCCCAATTCCTCCAAGCTACACACACTAGGGACCTAAACCTTGTCACCACAATAAACAGAACATGCTGGAGGGATAGATTCCTGTCCAAGAGACTTCCCATACTCTGGAACAAACTACCTATCTATATCAAACAAAGCTCCTCATTAGCACTCTTCAAGAAAAATCTTGATGATTGGATGGGAGATTGGAAATTCACCCCGGGGATCACTTCTGTGGCTCTGCTTGACAGGGGCACAGGCAAATAATTTTCTTGGGTGGCAAAAGCCAGGGTACCATTTGGCTAGGCTTATATAGGCCCTAGGGCCAATAGCCTAGTACCTACCTATGAACCTATGAACCTATGCATACCATATATTTCACTGAGAACCACTACCATACATACCAGTTTTCAACAGCAAGGTTTTAGACTGTGCTGCCCAACTAGTAAGAGAACACACCAAACATATAAGTAACACATTCAAATCAGAAATAATATGCCAGTTGAACACAGATGTGTTTCATTTAGGTTGTGTCAACAAGCAGCACATAACCTCAGTGTAAGAAATAAACACCTATTTCACATAAAATGATGCACACATTAATGGCATAAACAATAAATCACTACACATTTCACATACGTTGCAGTTGCATCATTGGAAGTGTGACATAATATTTGCATGGCTGAATTTCATAGGAATACATGTGTAAACCTACAGAATGTAATATGTTAACTCATTCCCTCCAGTGCAGCTCTTTTGAGTGTGTACCTTTAACTCCCAGTGAGTGTGGCTTGAGCCTTTAAAAATGAAGTTGTCACCTTACAGTTCTAAAAAATACTCATTGACTGAGGTCCAATATCAATAGAGTTGTAGTTGTCATCATGTATGCTTCAAGACAAAATATTCTGATACCTTGAATATAGCATGGTCTTTGAATTATTAATGAAAGTATGAACAAGGAATATTTGATGCCTAGAGGCGCAGTAGGAGGTAACTCCAGAAATGCCTGGAGGCACACTTGGCTGTAGTGAGTTAATGGTATTTCTGGAGGCATAAAGATGGAAAGTAACAAAACATATCTCGATCGCTCCACTGTTCCTCAAGTCTATGCATGCATTTTATGCCCAAATCTTAGTTACAGCCATGGTTTTCAGCAGCTGCAAACATAAAAAGATATGAAGTATTAACGCAACAGAAGGACTGTATTATTTTAGTATGCAGTTACTACTGTGTGAAACAAAAGAACAGTGAATAACATAGTTATAATGACACATAAGAAAACAGCACCATACAATGTGATATCACATTATGCATTTTTAATAATTGATATTTCAGTCTTCTGACAGTGCACATAGGATAACTAATCACAAACTGAAGAAAGCTACATACATTCAAACCTACAATTTTCACCTACATTTACACTATAAACCAGAACCCAACCTACCTAGCTGTTTGACCTTTGCTGTGATTACATGAAGTGTTAGAAATCAAATAACTTACATCTGTGAATATGCAGGTAAAGCACTATAAATACTAACAAATGTGTCAATCTAAGATGAAATTGTGGAAGTTTACATATATACCTAACCATATGGGCAAAGACCTACAAATGTACACTTGTAAGCTGAACTTAGTGTGGTGTTATGTCATAATGAAATATGTATACATATATGTATATGGATCTACTTTTCTTTGTTGAAATGTCATTATTTTGAAAAAGAAAAATAGAGTACCACTTACACGAAAGTGCACTTAAACTTTCGCGAATGTTGGTTTAACGAACCGATAAAAAACAGAAATAGGAAACACAAAAAACAGTGTTTTGCAGGAGAGCCAGCCCCCCTGCACCTCACTACTTAAATATACTAACTCAGAGGTCACACTACAGTGGTGAAACAGGTAAATTCCCTTTCCCCACTGTAGTGTGCTTTGGTGCCTCAGTGTTTCCTTTCTTATCGGTTTGTTGAAATGATATTCGCGAAGGTGCACTTTCATTTAAGGGCACTATCGTGTAAGTGGTCCTCTACTTTTTTTTTGAAATAATGACATTTCAACAAAGAAAAGTAGACCCATGTGTATATATATATATATATATATATATATATATATATATATATATATATATATATATATATGTATATTCCTACTAGAATACATGAATGCTGTGCCTGAAAGTATAATACTGTTTGCATGCTGTTATATAAGCTGTGGTTCCTTTTAGAATCCATGCACTGACTTACTGTACCTTACTAGGTCTTTCCATCCCACCTGTCTTACCTCGAATGGCTCAGTCTGTGCTGAAAGAAATTGCTGCCTGAAAACTAAAAGAAAACCACTCCTGCACTGTCCCTCCCTAAGGAAAAGCACTGCAAGGTCTATATCTTAAGTGCAACTATAAAACTAGTAAATTGCTTGCCTGAACTGGGTCTACGGCTAGCCTAGGATCCATAGAGAGATACACCTAACATTATTTCAATTCCTAATCAGGCTGCTGTATTAAGCAAGACAACAAACAAAATATAGCTCAAACAGCCTGAATAATAATACAGTCCCTCCTACCAACTTCATATCATTGATACTGACTAAATGATAGTATATCTGTAAAAAATCTGGATAACTGCTAGCATATTTAAAAAAGAATTTAGTAAAATGTCTGGCTAACTGTTAGGTTATTTGAAACAGAATTGAGTAAAAAGTATTGTAAAATCCTATTCTTTCAAGCCCACATACTCACAGACCTTGGGAATCCTGTGGTCGGGACTAGCCAATTAGAAGCTTGGTTTTCCACCCCTTGACTAGCTACGTATGCGAGCTTACTTCTAAGACTGTTGTGACCACCACATTCAAACCCCTAGGGTCTACGGACCCAGTCAGCGGTTTCTCTAAACAAACGTGGTATGCCAGAATTGTTTTATAAGCATTTTATTGACTGCATATTGAAATTTTAACTTTTTAACCTAAGTGACATGCATTGCAATGAAATACTAAAACGCTAGAGCAGAAGCGACTTATAGCATCAGCGAGTGTAATTACCTGCAATTCTTTTATGCCAGAAGTGATTTTTAAGCATTTTATTGACTAAGTTGAAATACTAACTTTTTAAGCTTAGCAACGTGTTTTGTAGTGACATACTTAAACGCTAGTTTAAGTACCAAGAGCAGAAGTGATTTCTAGCATTAGCGAGTGGATTTACCTGTAATGCTTTTGAGTGTAACTATTGATAGCATACTACCACAACTGTAATTAACTGCGTAAAGCTCTCTGAAATGCCTGTGCTGATAACTGCTACTCTGCCTGAAAGTTACAACAGTGTGTATTAGCTGTGGTCCTACTAGAATACATGAATGCTGTGCCTGAAAGTATAATACTGTTTGCATGCTGTTATATAAGCTGTGGTTCCTTTTAGAATCCATGCACTGACTTACTGTACCTTACTAGGTCTTTCCATCCCACCTGTCCTTACCTCAAAATGGCTCAATCTGTGCTGAAAGAAATCACCTGCCTGAAAACTAAAAGAAAACCACTCCTGCTCTGTCCCTCGCTAAGGAAAAGGACTGCAAGTTCTTTCCACCCCCACCTGTCCTTACCTCAAATGGCTCAATCTGTGCTGAAAGAAATTGCTGCCTGAAAATTAAAAGAAAACCACTCCTGCACTGTCCCTCCCTAAGGAAAAGGACTGCAAGGTCTATATCTTAAGTGCAACTGTAAAGCTAGTAAATTGCTTGGCTGAACTGGGTCTACGGCTAGCTTAGGGTCCATAGAGAGATACAGCTTAACATTATTTGAATTCCTAATCAGGCTGCTGTAGTAAGCAAGACAACAAACAAAATATAGCTCAAACAGCTTGAATAACATGGTCCCTCCTACCAACTTCATCTGATTGATATTGAATAAATAATATCATATCTGTAAAAAATCTGGTTAACTGCTAGCATATTTAAAAAATAATTTAGTAAAATGTCTGGCTAACTGTTAGCTTATTTGAAACAGAATTGAGTAAAAAGTATTGTAAAATCCTATTCTTTCAAGCCCGCATACTCACAGACCTTGGGAATCCTGTGGTCTGGACTAGCCCCGCTCCACTCACATACTCACAGACCTTGGGAATCCTGTGGTCTGGACTAGCCCCGCTACACTCACCCTCACTATGCTCGGGCTCACTCCACACCCCACCCTGCCCCCACTAGTGCTAAATTTAAAGCCCAATAAACCACTCCCCCCTTCCACAACCTATCACAGATAACCAACACTTCCATACACCACCCCTTCCTGCCACTACTCCTCTGGAATCCCAACCCACATTCCTTAGCTAAGTGCTACATTAACTATCAAAATGAGACCAACTATGTTCCTCTTGACAATATTGCTCGGGCCATATCTCCTGACCATCTATGAAAATCAGCTCTACCTTGGCATTCACCAACCCTTATCCCAAACAACACTGCTCCTACCTTAAGTAAATCAGAACAACTCATAGCTTACTACAAACATGTCTTTTCCACTTTTAACAACCACAAGCTAACTAAACCATGGTCCACCTCCCTCAAAACTAGATATTATCATAAAATAATTAGTAAAGCCCTGAAATTAATAATTACTGTATGTAAAACTAATAACTCAGCCGATGACTCACTCTTCGTAAATTCTGTAGGTAGATCATGGAACTCTCTACCAGCTGATATTACATTACTCTATTCACTTGGTCAGTTCAAAAATAGGCTCAAACACCACCTGGGAACAAACTGGCTATGTCACTGTATCAAGCCTGGTTAACCTGTCTCTGGAATGTGTAAATCTGCTAGGTAGCCTATTATGTAATTTTATCCAATTCTCTCACTACCTGACGATTTGTTATAATTTTTGCTCTCCTAATCACTGAAAATATTCTATATGTAATTTGTATTGTCTGCCCATCTAATCTCTGTAAATAATATATTTGTTATTTGTTATTTGTAATATGTGACATGTTATGATGATTTGTTATTCCATGGAGATTTTCTCCCCGGGCCTCCGCTGAAAATGGACATGCATCCAGTTGGACTATCCCGGTCAACAAATGTAAAATAAATAAAATAAATACTGTACAACATAGTCTGATAAGGGATGAGACATTCACCCTAACCCTGGACCTACCCTTCCCACAAGCTCCCAGCCCACTACCACTTTTAGAATTTGGCCAAATACAAGGTCCCCTAACTCTCTCCAGACTTGTCATCTAAACATCAGGAGTATTAACAACAAGGTCCATAATCTTCATGCCCTCTTAGCAGCCTATTCACCTGATGTGTTATGTCTTACAGAAACCTGGCTAAAACCAGGAACTAACGACAATGAGGTTATCCCACCAGTGTACAACATACTCAGACTAGACCATAACACTAAGAAAGGTGGAGGAGTAGCAGTTCTGTTTAAAAACACACTAGATGTCACACTAGCCCAACAACAACCCCCCTTGTTCAATAATGCAGAAGTTCTTGTTAGCAAACAAGAGCTTAACAAAATTAAATCTATATTTATCGCCTGCATTTACATCCTCCCAGGCAACTATGCAAATACCCTAGAAGACTTCCTCCAATGGCTTTCTAACATGTACCCCCATGAAACTATGATGTTAGGAGATGTTAATATTGACTGGAACAATTGTTCCTCTGAATCTCCCACCACCCACGTAAACCTTCACGGCTATACCCAACTCATATCCTCACCCACCAGAATAAATAAATCCAACTACAAAGGTAGTATCCTGGACTGGATTCTTATCAACAGTCATCCAGACCTGTGCAACACGGGTACCCTCCCAGATGATATAAGTGACCACCTACTCACTTGCATCATTAAGCATATAAATCTATCAGAAACAATAAGAACTTTAACTCCACTGACTTTCAGAATTAACTCAATGCATGCAATTGGGCCATCCTAAAAGATCTTCCACTGGATGATGCCGTAGCCTATTTTAGTTCTAAATTCCTCTCCATTCTAGATTCACATGCTCCTATCTGCACCCTCAGAGCCAAAACTAAGACTGCCCCCTGGCTCTCTAAAGTAACCAAAACCAAACTCATAGCAAGAAGGAAAGCATGGGACAAATGGCGAACCTCAGAAGACCCACTTGACCATATTAAATTCCGACAGCTAAGGAATGATACTAAGAAAGACACATTGTTAGACAAAAAAAACTTCTATCAATACCTTCAGCAAAAACATCAGAACAAACCTCAAAAATTTGGGGCAGGAATAAATAAACTGCTCCACCCCAGCCAAACCACCACTCCCACCCCATCAACTTGTAACCTAAAAACTCTAGAGGAAACTGCAAACATCTTTAACAATTTCTTTACCAAGGCCATCCAATCATTAACTAGCCAACTACCCCCAACCAGCTCCTTTCAGAATTCCTCCTCAACCACTACCCCACTCCCTTTTAACTTTCAGCCTGTATCTACATCTACCATCAGATCTCTAATTAACAAACTAAAACCCACTACTCTAGTAACTGATCTCCTCCCACCAGAATATCTACAGAAAGGGACAGATGCCATTGGATACCCTATTTCTATTATAATAAACCGCACCTTGTCTGAAGCCACCACTATCCCCTCTTTCTGGAAGGTTTCCCACGTTATTCCTCTCCATAAGGGAGGGAACTCATTAGACCTCTCAAACTACAGACCAATAGCCATACTATCACCACTGGCCAAAATAATGGAAAAATGTATCCATAACCAATTAATGCACTATCTCACCCAGAATAAACTAATGGCCAACTCTCAGCATGGCTTTAGGCCACACCACAGCACCACCTCAGCCTTCCTATCCTTCTCTAACTCTATCAACATCAACAGAAACAATAACAAAATTACCTCAGCTCCCTTCCTAGATCTCTCTAAGGCCTTTGATATGGTCAATCAACAACTACTTATCCATACCCTGAAGAAACTGTCACTAAACAGCAGCTCAATTAAATGGTACCAGTCTTATCTGTCTGATAAACAACAAGCAGTTTTATGGCAGAATACCCTATCCACTCATCTACCCATTACTCTAGGAGGCCCCCAAGGCTCCATACTAGAACCACAACTCTTCTCAGTCTTTATCAATGACCTACCCACCATCACTCCCAAGGCCACCTGCATCCAATGCGTGGACAACTCTTCTTTAATCTGCACCACCTCCTCCTCAACTGAGCTTATGACCCTAACCCAGAACATGTTCAATGATGTAGAAAAATGGTTCACAAACCATCAGCTTCTCTTAGACCCCAGCAAAACTAAGCTGCTAATCTTTTCCCCCACTTGTAAATCCTCCTCACCATTTTTTACTTTAAGTTCCAACAAAGGCACAATTATATCCCCTGATTCTCACATAAAACTCCTAGGGGTCACAGTTGACAATACCCTAAAATATGATACCCATGTCAGTCAAGCCATCAGATCTGTCAACAAAAAACTAAGCTCCCTCTACAGGATCAAATCTTTCCTCACTCCATTTGCAAGAACAACTTTCGCTCAATCCCACATACTATCTACCCTCCTCTATGCCTCCCCCCTTTTCACTAACTTGAATAAAGCCACCCTTACCAAACTTGCTAGCTGTTACAACCATATTGCTAGATTTGCTACAGATATGACCTCTAGGACCCACCATTGTATCAACCTAAATCCACTAGGATGGCTTGAATGGCCTAGGCTTCTCCGATATAACTAACTTATAATAGCCCACAAAGTTCTATACCAACCCAAAAAAACACCAGCACTAAACAAGATCATTAAACCATACAACAACTTGAGGTCACTGCGCTCTCCTGACAAACTGCTGTTTCAAACAACTAAGAGCATAAATGTGACTGGGGACTCTCTATTTGCCAACTCAGTAGGCAAAACTTGGAACTTGCTACCTGCTGAACTTACTCTCCAACCGTCCTTAACCCAGTTCAAAAAAAGCCTCAAACTACACTTCCAATTGCACTGGCAATGCCCCTGCTCAAACCCTGACTAACTACCACCCGCTGGTTTTATAAACTCTGCCTAATCAAATCAATCATTGATTCTAAAAAATGTCTGAACTCTTTAAGGGACTAAGCCCTTAACTGCATGTATCAATGTCTGAAACTTAAGCTGCTTTATCTGATTATGTCAACAATGTTTTATCTATGTTTGGAACCTTACTGAAGACTGCATTTTATACTTATTTCTAAATGTCTCTATTGTTCCTAATGTAATTGTACTCTGCTAACTTGGAGCTTCTTCCCCGGGCCTCCACTGAAAATGGACGTATATCCAGTCAGACCTTCCCGGTAAACAAATGTAAAATAAATATATATATATATATATATATATATATATATATATATATATATATATATATATATATATATATATATATATATATATATATATATATATATATGTGTGTGTGTGTGTGTGTGTGTGATGAATGATAACTCAACATTGCAACCCTCCTGTATGTATGTACATATGAATACAAATAAATACATATGTATGAGTACATAGGTATATATATACATCCATATATCCATACATGCACTTTGGTTCCCAATCTCCATTTAATTTTTAGCCCCATTCCCCCCTGTCTTTCTCCCTCCCATACTGCTTTGCACTATATCCATTCAGAATTACAGCCCTCCCTAATAGTACCTGTCTATTCCATATTGTATCTTTGACTTTTTCCAAAATTTCCATCATTTCTTCTTATTCTGATTACATCATTATACTCTAGCCTTTCATACCCCTCTATTCCTTACATTCCAGACAAGATGCCTGGATAATCTAATTCTCTTCTTTTATAGAAAATACTTCTCTCCTTACGTATCCCCTACCAGCTTTCAGAATCCACCATCACTGAATCTCCTACTCTTCTGCAACATTTTGTTTCCTTCTTCATTGCTTCTTCCCCACTCCCCGAAATATATAAAATACAGAATCCTGTACTTAATTAAGTTACTCTTCAGCTGATTCTCTATTCTTCTCCTCCTACTGTGCCATCTTTCATCCTACCATGACTCAATAATATCTCTCAACATCTCTCTGTCTCTGTCCCAACCACCTATCTATGCTTCCTCTTTACACTCTCTACACATTGCACCAAACCTATTTAATACTATCTTTTACCTTTATTCCAAATATAGACTAACTAACTGGGCACTTCAACTCAAACCAAAAGAAAATTAAGTGCAAAAATCCTATCCAAAAACCAAGTAGGCATAATTCGCCAATACACTAAAATCCTTCCAGGAGGAGATATGCACCCTAATCCTGGTCCCACCTGTCACAATGAACACAAAGATAATTCTCTCCCAAACACTTCTCTAACCCATCAACAGCCAATCCCCAACTCTGGTGATTTAATTTTTGCTGCAATAAATGTTAGAAGCATAATAAATAAAACTGCCGAACTACATGCCAGGATTACTCAACATAAGCTTAATGTTCTCCTTGTAACTGAAACTTGGCTTAAACCCAGCATAAATGGCTCTGAAGTTATACCTCCTGGCTGTAATATCATCTGTAATGACCATATAAAGAGGAACGGTGGTGGTATTGCTTTATATTTCCCAACACCTACCACATTTCCCCTTACAGCAAACCAGTACCAGAATTCAGTTCAGCAGAGCTTATTGCTTTCCTCAAAATAAACAGTTATAAACAAATATGTAATACTGTCCTTTACATCTCTCCTGGCAACAATACAGCTATACTGAAAGATATCCTGCATTATCCATAACATTTCCACAAGAAAACATATTAATAGGTGATGTGAATGTCAACTGTTTGGACATTAACTCCCCTGCATCTATCATGAATTTATATGGTTTCACACAACTAATTAATAACCTCACACATTATAGCCAAACATCACATTCCCTATCAGAATGGTTCCTAGTATCAGACCCTAGTAAAAGCACCACCGCAAGTACAATGTTAGACTCTCTCAGTGATCATCTCCCAATCTATATGACGAGACATCTTACACTTCCAGTGAAACAGCATATTTATAAAACAACGTGCAACCTTTCCAAGTTTAACCCAGAAATGTTCATTACTGCACTATCACCTATTAAATGGAACACCCTAAAAATCCTACCTTTGGATGATGCTGTAAATGAATTCACTACAACCTTTCTAAACATCCTGAATGACCTTGCAACTCCTAGAAAGAATAATGCAATCTGACTATCCAACAAGAGTAGAATGCTAATACAAGATCTAGAAAAAGCATGGAAAGAATGGCAAAAATATGAAACACTTCAATATCTTGAAAACTTCAGAATGCTTTGCAACTGTACTAAAAAGCAAATAAATGAAGACAAAATGCTATACTATAATAACTTTCAGAATAACATTAAACACAACCCTAAGAAAATTTGGACATACATTAAAGAAATCTTACATCCCAGCCAAAAATTCAATCCAGACCCCTCTCTCAATAACTCATCACTCAAAACTGCAATACAGTTCAAATCTTATTTTATAGATAGTGTAGCAACTCTAATCAAGGATTTCTCAAAATCTAATTCCAACCCTGCCCAATGGCCATATATCACCACATCCACTCTCACCTTCAAACCTGTGCCAACATCCCATATAAAACTACTCTTAAACAAATTTAAACCATGATCTTCTTCAGCTGATGACCTTCCAAGTGAATATCTAAAAGTAGCAGCCAGCTGCATTGCATATCCTATCTCAGTTCTAATAAATAGGTCAAGCCAGGAATCCCGCATTCCCTCTCTCTGAAAAAATTCAAACATTATCCCTCTGCACAAAGGAGGAAATTCAACAGACATTAATAAGTATGAACCGATAGCAATCTTATCTCCCCCTAGCCAAAATACTTGGAAAATGCATTCGAAAACAAATGCTAGACTATCGTCTGCAGGAAGAACTGCTATCCCCTACATAACATGGCTTCAGTCCTTCCCATAGTACTAGCACTGCCCTCTTAATCTATATAGATACTGTCAATAAAGCTATTGATAACATAATAGCAAACTAGTCTCTTCCTTATTTCTAGACTTGTCTAAATCCTTCAACACAGTTTGTAACAGCAAACTTCTACTTCAAATGTCCTCACTAGGTCTCTCTCACCCGCTCTCTCCTTACCTCCCAGTCACCACCATTGTCTCCTCCTCCTCTTTAACATTTTCACCAACACCCTCTATACATCCATACAACAGGCCACCCTAATGCAATATGCAGATGATTCTACTCTCATTTGCACATCTGACAACATGGTACATCTCCAAATATTACTCAGGAAACTTTAATAGCCACTAAAACACGGCTTTGCAACTCACAAATCATGCTCAACCCCAAAAAAGACCAAACTACTACTTTTGTCCCGAAATTCTTCTTTCATAAAAAAACAACATTTGAAGTCCTCTCTTTTGATAATACAACCATTGACGTCACTTCTCATAGTAAATTATTATTGGTAATAGTGGAATATAATCTTACATTTGACCTGCATATACAAAATTTCATAAGGAAAAACACATCAAAAACTAGGTAGATAGATAGATATATAGCTAGATCTAGATACACAGATCAATGGATATGCCTATATATATACAGGTGTATATGTGTTGGTCATTATATATGGACATGTACATGCATATTTTAACTACACATGAATGTGTGTGTGTGTGTGTGTGTGTGTGTGTGTAAGTAAATTACAAGTGCTGCCTTGTGCATTACATAAGATGCAATCACTGGTAACAGCACAAGGTACAGAACAGTGTAGAACAACAACATTACCTGTCATAATACATTTTCTTGTGAGTCATATCATACCTGTATAAGAATAATCAAGCTGGGCAGTACAAGATATAATGCCTGTGGTGGGATTCAAAGACCAAAACTATGCATATCTGTGCGTGCATGCAATCACATTGCCTAAGGTGATACCTTGCACCTATAACACTTCAGGTAGTCAGTATACATCATTTAACATAGGCATTTGTGATGTCAGCATTCTCACAAAGGAGATGCATGTTACCATGAAATTCTGTCATTTATCCTTAATTTCTACATTACATTCACCACATGACTAATAACTGACATTTTAATTACACATATCTATAAGTCATATCCATGTGGAAAGTGAAACATAAGTACATCATTGTATACCTATAGCATATTATGAAGTATTCCTGAAACTCTCCAGATAATGATGAAATGCGCATTTAATTTGTAGTATAAAACAAACATACGTGAAAACACCAAGTTTACCTTTCATAGTTTGCATGAAAACATTGGTCTGCACTTGAAGCACATAACAAATAGACATTAAAGGGAGCAGTACAACTCTGGGATTCAAACCTACACATGCAAAGTAGGTAGGAGTGCTGTCAATAACTCCACATACAGTGCTAACCCTACAACTCTAACACAGTGTAACGATTATAGGTTCACACTTCCTGTACTTGCACTGTGATTAAAAGACTCACGTATATTTCAGCTATGATGATCTGCATTGCTCTTACATTTACAAAATTGATGAAAGAAATAATTGATTATAAGAGGATATTGTGAAAATGTAAATAGAAAAGGTGGATGTGTACATATTAGTCAGCATTTATGCATGAATCACTATTAACTGATTTATTCGGTATAATGTTTGTGAGAAGCTTTGTGAATAATGTTGAAATGCATAGTCATCCACAGGCAAAGCGCTATAGGTGTCAACATACAACAGCTATGCTAGATGTGTAAAATCTAATTTATAAGTCAACAAACAACTAACAATGTATTGTGTTGTGAAATAGTAAATAAATTACTGCCAAGATTTTATTCAAAATAGGTTGAGATTTGAATCCTCACATAGGCAAATAACATTTACATTGGCATATTGCTTAACCAGTTGAGCTAATGGATATCACTATTTCTTTTGATGTTTTAAATGCATAACAGTATTAGTATGTGTGAACTCCATGTTAATATACAAGTATAATAGACAATCCTGCATGTTTACATTGGCCCAGTATAATTGCGGATAACTTCAGAATTCATGAACATGTGAATATGAACTTTAAACATTAAAAGCATTAGTCTTTCATGTAAATTAATACTGGTGTTACAGATATTCATGGAATACACTTGAAATGCAATACATCACCTCAACACTTATTTGTACTATATGCATATATGGTAATGTGGGTGTTAAGGTGTGGAGTATGTAACTTACTGTAGGCATCAGTTGGCTACAGTCAGACCTCTGTGCCTATTCGGTGAAGATCCTCCACAACCCTCTGGTGTAGATCATAATAATGGTGGCGGACCTGCCTACCAGTCAGGTAAACCTCAGTCCATCCACAGTGCTCCCTCGCTATCCATTTCCATATATTGATCATAGCAAAGTTCTTTGGCATACACACATACTCTGCTCATATCCAGCATAGACTGTGAGTATCTGTATTGTCTCCTCCTCAGTCCAATTTGGTTGCCAGATGTGGCACAGGCACTTCTTGGTTGACATCCTTGGTATGGATATAGAAGGTTTCGGTAAAATGCCTTCCAAAAAATGCTAACTGAGGTCCCACTCAGTTCACAGGTAGCAATGCTGCAATAAAAATATGTATCAATATCACTTTTTAAAGTTGGGGCATATAGGATGGTAGCAGATAATTAGTGGGCATCAGGTGCATGCTATAGATATTCCAGTTTATTGATGCATATTAGGTTCATAGGTTCATAGGTTCATACTAGGCTATCTGCCCTAGGGCATTTATAAGCCTAGCCAGAATGTGTTTGGCTTTCGCCACCCATTTTAAATTTATTTTGCTATGCCCTTTTTCGAGGTTAGTATACTGTGCCTCTATCTAACAGTGACACAGAAGTGATACCCGGGGTAAACCTACGATCTCCCATCCACTCATCAAGATTCCTCTTGAAGAGAGTCAATGAGGGACTCTGCCTAACCTGGACTGAGATTTTATTCCAGAGTGAAGGGAGCCTCTGGGTTATGAATCTGTCCCTCCAGCATGTCCTATTTATTTCAGTGCTGAGGTTCAAGTCTCTCGAGCACGAGCTCGATGGGATTTGGATTTTCTGAGGTGCAGCATGTCCATTAATTCCGGGTTGGACATGGCTTTATACATCAGGCACAGATCTCCTCTGAACAGGCGGTATGCCACTGAGTAGAGCTGGAGTTTCTTTAACCGGGCAGCATATGGCATCTGTTTGAGCCCTTTGATCCTCTTGGTGAGGTACTTTTGGGGTCTTTCCAGTTGCTGCAGGTGTCTGGTAAGGTACATCCCAAAAGGGGCATTGTACTCAATTATGGGCCTGATGAGGGATGAGTAAAGAGGCACAATGACCTCCCCTGATCTAGATGTGAATCCCTTCATAATTAGGTGGGCTGTATAAAATGTTTTTCTTACCACTTTGGCCACGTGGTTGTCAAATGAGAGATTGCTATCAACTTGGGTCCCCAGGTCCCTAATTACTTCTTCTGTACTTAATGGATTTCCACCTATGTGGTAATTTGTGGGCACTTTGTTTTTGCCAAAGGGGATGACTATACACTTTTTGGCATTTAGCTTGAGGCCATGGCTCTGGCACCAGTTGTCTGTTTCTATGAGGCCCTTTTGGAGGATGCTTGTGTCGGCTGGAGAGTCGATTATGGCACCCAGTTTGCAGTCATCTGCGAACTTGGTCAGCCACAGTCCTTCCGTGTTGGCCTGTACCTCCGAGAAATATATACCGAACAAGAGAGGTCCCAGGACTGAGCCTTGTGGGACACCACTTGTAACTGGTTTGGAGTCTGACATGGCTCCAGCAATTCTAACCATGTGGGTTCTGTCCTTGAGCCAGTTTGCAATCCATCTAGTGACATAGGGGTTTATATTTAAGCTGGTGAGCTTATCTATAATGCCCGAGTGGGGTATTGTATCGAAGGCTTTTGCGAGGTCCAGGTAGGCTGTGTGGACCACCTTCCCCTCGTCAATTGCCTTGGTGACTGTTTCAAAGAAATCAACCAGGTTTAAGAGGCAGGATCTGCCCTTAACAAAGCCGAACTGGGTAGGATCCAATGTTTGTAGGTCCCCAATATCTTTATTTATGAGGTCCATGATGATCCTTTCCATAGCTTTGCAGACCAAGATAGTTTCCAGGATCCATTGAGGCACCACCTTTATGGAGAGGGACCACTGTTGCTGTACGCCACTCTTTGGGCACATATCCTGTAGTAAGGCTGAGATTGAACAGTAGTTTTATGTTTGGGTTTAGCTCTTCTTTGAGTTCATGTAGGACGCAGCCCGGGACACCATCTGGTCCCATTGATGCTGTGTTTTTTGCTTTGGAGAGGGCGGCTCTTACCTGAGCATCTGAGATGTCAGGGGGGCAGCACTCTGCTGGGATAGATATTTGCCCTTTGGTGGGAGAAGTGTGCGCTGAACCTGTCAGCTAGGATGTTGGCAATGTCTGTGGGTTTGGTGTATTTTTGTCATTTTGGACTAATTCTGAGCATATCTGGGAATTACCACCCAGGTTCCTAACATAACTAAAGAAAGCCTTGTGATTATCCTTAGTGTCCTGTGCAATTTTTCTCTCGAAGCTGGCCTTAGACAATTTTATGTGTGCCCGTAGTTTTTGCTAATACTGATCAGTGATGCCTTCCCTTTTTGGGATTTTGCTTTATCATTTAGTAGCTTCCTCCTTCTATTGTATAGTTTGTTTATGGCTGGGGTCCACCAGACAGGACGTCTGCCTTTGGAGGATTGGGTCTTGGTTTTATTTGGGATCGCATGATCCATGCATTCCTAAAGGTGTTCATAGAATGCGTTTATAAAGGATTCTGCGGTCTGGGCTGTATTTTCCACAGGCCCGGGGGCTTTGAAGGATTCCACCTCAGTTTTGAGGAGTGTAAAATTTGCTTTAGAGAAGTTTTTCACTGTGGTTTTCTGGGCAGGGGGTGGGGTTGGGATGTAAATATCCAGTGAGATTAGTTTATGGTCTGATCTTACCAGTGAGGGATACACTTCTGGTCTGGAGCATAGAGTCCCCATGTTGGTGATGATCAGGTCCAGTATGTTTTCCCCTCTTGTGGGAGTGGTCACAAGTTGTTCCATAGCATTTGAGTTTATACATTCTAGGAACCTTTGGGCTAGGGTGTTGGAGCTAGAGTAATGCTCCCAGTCTATGTTTGGGTAGTTGAAGTCGCCCAATATAATGGTGTTTGGAGAGACCTTCATATTTTCCAGTGTTCTCAGGAAAGCCGAGTGGGGTTCCTGGGTTTGGGAGGGTGGTCTGTTGCAGGCTATAAACTGGAAGGCAGTTTTACCCACTGTTAGTTGCACATGGATAGTCTCTGATGCTTCGTGCTTTGCCACCAACCTGGAGGTGTGGGTATCTTTGATGAATATCGATACTCCTCCTCCTTTTGTGGTTCGGTCCAAGTTTTGGGGCCGAAAAGCATGGTATGAGGTATAACCTGGTAGTGCTGGGGTGCTCTCAGGAGCCCTGAACCAGGTTTCTGTTACTGCACAGATATCAATGTTCTCCATGCTAAGGAGAGTTTCGAAAAGTGCATCTTGAGGTTTAGACTTCTGGCGTTGAGTAGCATTACTCTTAGTTTCTTATCCCTTGTGATACCTATGGAGGTGGGTTTGTCTTTTGAGCCTTGCCTAAAAAAGGCACTATGGGGGTAGCAAGAGCCTTTGCCAATATCCGAAAGCCCAGGGGTGACAGGTGCAAGCCGTCCCTAGCGAAGCATCGTGGCTTGTCGAGCATATCATCCCAAGCTGACAGGCATTGGATCCCCTTTGAATGACACCAGTACTTAAGCCAATTGTTGAAATTGATCATCTTGTCTTCATATTGTGGCATCATTCTTGGTGAGGGTAAGATGCTACTCAAGGTCAGGGTCATACCAGCCTGGGCTACATGCTCAGAGAGCTCCTTTATGTCTCTTTTCATGTAGTCCAGGGAGGTACATCTCAGGTCATTCACACCAGCATGGACAATGACTGAGTCATATTTGTACTTGCCTTGGAGTGACCTGAGTGCTTGTGTTATGTGGCGGATCCTAGCACCCGACAGGCTGCTCACCGTGACCCTCTCCTTGTTCAGCCTGGTGAGCGGGACGTCAGTGTGCCTGACGATAGAGTCAAACACACACCTGCTCTGAGCACTGCACAGTTAAGTTGAGTTATTGGCTAATGCATTGAGATTCAATAACTTATGCAGATGTTCACTGATGGAATTCCAAAACACTGAACACAAATGAACCTCATTAATTATGTATGGTGCAAATGATACTTAAAATGAGTGTGGGCTTAGCTAACCTTACTGTGAGATACTGCTGCGTGAAAGCTATCTTCTTAAAGGTAAGCTGTCACCTGCTTCCATTGCTGTTATGGAATACTGTACTACTATCACTTTCCAATATTCATAGTGTTCTGTGCAAAACTACTAAAACATATTTTCATGCATATATTATGTGTAATTCTCTGCAATACAAAATATATGTTACATAAAGGATGGGAATAATTTCTTCAATATGTATGCATATGGGTACATGCCCATAATTATGACAGAGGTTTTCCCCATATGCAACTGTGCTGCTAAAAGCAAACTAGCCATGGTGAACTGTAGACGCAGATGTAATCTACTCATATCAGTAAGTACTGATTAACTTATACCATCTGAGAGAGGTTTGCGGATAACGAAAACTTACAGGGTTATCTGCAATTTGTATGTTCAGGAACTGATTTACAGATTCTCTCGGATGCTTAATCATGTAGTGGTAGCTATGATTACATTAATGGGATTTGGCCAACATCAGAATAGCTTAGCATTTACATTGTTTGTTGCTGTTATATACAGCCATGACTGCAAAACTGCTCATTTCGATAACATGATGTTTTTCTGTCTTGTTTTTGAAAGATTTTCAATAATTGTGTTGTTTACCATATCACGAAGGTCACATTTGTGACTGCAGTTAGTGACGGAATTAACATATGTGATGCATTCAACATGCAGGAGGTAGAAGTAGCAGGTGTGTTTGGATGTGCAAGTAACTATGGTAATACCATTTTAATGCTATTGAAGTTATGGCACATTGGTTATGTGTCTGGATCTTACTTGTCATAATATCCACTGGCATGTGCTCAAATCCTACCTCTGCATATATAATATTTCCAAACATGTGGAATGGACTGATAGATGTGCATATCCATACTGATAATGGTAGTACATATGGATCAGCTATTAAGACATGTTCTTTTTGCTTATCTGTACTTAACAGTAATATAGATGACACAGATTGTTTTGTATAGCAGTACACTATAAATGAGAGGCAAGGTATTCATTTGATATAAGCTTTGAGCTTTCGCATGTCAGTATGTGAATCTTTGTATTAAATCTGAGATGTGCATATCACCTAGTCTTTCAACTGTCCAACTGAAATAGGAGAGACAATTTTTCACCAAAATGAAAATGAAATAATTATAGAAGCTCTGTGCTAGCATGTCCAGAAGTTACTAGGAAAGAAGGACAATACTGTGTAAATGGATCTCGCAAACATGATCAGTGCCATGGGTGGACACAACAGATCCAGGAAGGCCTGCCAGTGGCATTGCTCTGACATGATCCTCCATGCAGCTAACAGTCTTCGTCAATATGAGAGGTGAGAAATACCACTGGAGGTGGACCACCATTGCCTCCTCCAGATGAGATAATGATGTTCCTGACCACCATCATAACACCTGCCAGGATAATCGGATATCTCGGTGGTATTGAGACAGGTGTTCCAGGATGTATAGGTATATTCAACATTCAACATTCACAACGCTGAAGCATACACCAATTTTCATTAATGGACTTTCATTTACATTTCTTAGCTTTCTGTTATATTTGTGTTACAGCAGAAGAACTATACCATGACTGTGACAACATACCTAGTGTGGACACTCAAGGTAAGCGTTATAGCATGTTATCTTACTTACACAGTGCTTAGTTAATACTGACAGCAACATGTGTAGTATTCTTTTAGTGTAATGCATAGCTGTTATATGCCTCTGCCTCCAGTTATGACTGAGGGTTATACTCACATGTTTGTATGCCATTTTAACCTGCAGATACACATTTGTGCAACATGGACTGTCCAACATCAGGCACAGATAGACCTGGTATGGTTGTTCTTATTGTTGCTACAGTACAACACTCTTTAGCACACCTGTCATCTATGACATTCATGTTAGCTTGTTTCCTACACAAGTATATCTCCATGATGTCTGCACTGTTTGTCACGTAACTGTCTCCATATCCTGTTAGTGTGATCCATAGCTGTTGTTCGCCTATGCCTTCTGTTATGACTAAGGAGTATACTCACATGTGGTTGTTTGTGTGCCATTTTAACCTGCTGATTTATCATTGTGCAATGTTTGCTGTGCAATATCTGGCATGGACAGACTCAGTAAGGTTGTTCATATTGTTGCTATAGTGCAATACTGTTTAGCAAATCTGTGATCTATAATATTAATGTTGGCTTGTTCACTACACAGTTACATCATTAGGATGTCCACACCATTTGTCAAACAATATTACTTTAAAAGTTTAATTGAATGGGCATGTGATTTTAAATGAGTATTTAAATGGGTTGATTGACTTGTATACTAGTTCTGAAGAAGTCCCATTGGGGACGAAAGTGCTTAACTACTGTTTTTTAATCATTGGTTTTGTATAATAAAGCACAGAATTGAGTTTCTGAGTTTGCCTTCTTGATTCTCTGTTTCTCTTTTTACATGACAGTGGAATTTCAATCCTCATCACCTGTGGTAGAGTCACAGAAGGACATCAGTTAGGTTTTAGTTGTTACTATGAACTATAGACATGGTTTATCTTTGGTTTATAGGATCCCTGCACCAGCCCACATCCATGCTGACCTGGTAAATCCATATCATCATAAGCATTGTAGTTATATAGTTTTCCAAAATGTCAATCTTATGCTGTCTCATTTGACTTCTTTAACGGTATATGGCATGTATCTTCTGTCTGCTTTTGCAGCATGCCCACTACCTGCACTGATCCTGAGGTGGGATGTGATGTGCCTCACTCTGATCATACAGTCAAAGGCACATGAGCTACTGCACTGAGTTCATTGTCCAACCCAGAAGGGGACATACATGTGGTTCATGGTGTAGCCTCCAATAAGGAGTATAGTGTGTCTGGCCATTCTGATAGTGTGGGGACATAAGATGCCAGACATGATGATGACTGTGATCTGCTGTCCCATGTAGAGTCTGGTATTGATGGTGAAGTTTCCCCATGAAGGACTGATGCAGTCCTTTGGACTACATTTGGAAGTGTAGCTTATGTGCATGGATGCATGTCAGAAGAAGTCCACTTATTTATTTTTTTATTTATTTACGATTTGCTGACCGGGAAAGTCCGACTAGATTCCACAGAGCCTGTTTTCAGTGGAGGCCTGGGGAGAAATGCTCCAGATGCATGTCTTTGGAATGTGGGAGGAAACCGGAGTACCCGGAGGAAACCCACGCGAACACAGGGAGAACATGCAAACTCCACACAGAAGGCACCCCAGCCAAGAATTGAACTGGTGAACGTGTTGCTGTGAGGTGACAACGTTAACCGCTGTACCACTGCGCAATAAATTTGGAAGTGTAGCTTATGTGCATGGATGCATGTCAGAAGAAGTCCACTTACTACTGCAAGCAGATGAATACACACAGTGATATCATTGCTCTGACCTATGCACATTTGCACACTTGCCTGTTACACTGATCTTGCAGCAGACCAATTGCATGTGTCACATGAAGGTCAGGAGTACAGACATGAAGAGGTCATGGCATCACTGGCTGCATAGTATGACAGTGTGGCATCTGTTCCATGCTCTGTTAAAAGCCTTGTTGCGGTGCTGCAAGGACAGTGCTTCAGTACAAGTCAGATATTAGGTACCCTAACTGTACTGAGAAGATTACCTCCAGTGAGGAGAGGCAGACCCCGTCTCATTAGACACTCACATGGCCCTCGGACATCAATGTCTGTGCTGTAATGTGCATGCACATCTGTTGTTTGTCAATCAACTGTGAACTCAGCAATCATGTTCAGAAAGACACAACACAGTACTTCTCCTACCCACACTGTGTCCCAAAATGCTACCATCACCACATCCAGCTCTTAGGTACAGCACCATGGGCTGAGTGTTTCGAGACATTGCAGGGACAGCCGGAAGAAAAGTGTGACCCATCAGGATGGGTGCCCTAGACTGTGTTAAACTAAAACTGACAGCTGATCCCATGTTTGTCCAGTTGTATCATTCTGACTCTACATCAGTCATGACTGCTGTGCTAACCACTGACTAATCCATCTGTAGGTGATTCTCAAATGTCTGATGCCACAGGATTATTCTGATCATTTATATGATGCAAGTAACAACCTTCCAGTTGTGATACTTTGTACAGATTTGTCATCCTTATATGTTATTTCAGATATTAATAACAGCAATGCTGTTTAACAATCACCAAGCTTCCATGTTTGCATCTTTTGATAGTTGACATATAATGAGTATTTTCATGATTAACAGCATGTTGTCTTTGTCATGCAGTATTGATTGCTATATTATGCATTTCCTTTTGTCTACTATTTCCACATGCACATGTATGCCTGTGTCTGCATACCTGTGTTACTTATGGAATTCCAATATGGTACTGCACATGCCTCACCTTCAGCACTAAATGCACTTATGCAAAAAACTTCCCTTTGTTATCCTCTTGCTGACATGTACTTCCCATGTGTACTTTCCCATATCTACTTGATTCCACACACATATATACCTATTTTAGTGTGTCTCAAACAATGCTGCTTGTTCCATAGCTGATGTATTTTGAGTGTCATTGATGCTCAACATGATTGAACATATTATTACCTCTAATTGACTTATGTTGTAGCAATAACTTCTGCATTATATCATTGCCTTATGTGTGGCATTACATGACATGCATGTTTTGTGAAACTTGTTTGTGGTGTGTTTAAGTATGGCTGGTCCTTGACTTGTTTATTATTACTCATGCTGCTGTGAACTGTATAATGTGTTGTACAATACTGGTACACATCACTATGCTATGTGTAATGCATCAGTGCTAGTGTATGTCCCCTGCATTTAGGTTTCCTTTGTGCTGATACAGTTACATACACTGAAATGGCCTACATTTATTGTGGTACTGGATGTTGTACAGCTAACTTCACATGTTAGTTATCTGTATGATGATATCCCACATGCACAACAACATCTTCTTTGTGTGCACCTCCTGCATGGCACACATATGCCAGTGTGGTCCCCTTTGCTAATGCACCTTGTAGTGAGAATTTATGTGGTGGTGGTTCTTCTACAGACATCCACATGTGTTCTTTGCTATGTTGTATATATGAGGTATTACAGTTAAATCATATGGTTCTGTCATGTATGATGTTAAATGTGGACAACTAATGGTTTCCTTCTAATAGTCATGCTCTGTGCTGCTGTTGTGGTACAACCTTGTGTGGTCATCACTGTTTAGTCATTGCACTTATGTACATGTAGCTTGCCATGAATCAAAGATGTGTGTCATACACTACTGTTTTGCCTGAACTGGGATATATTGCTATATCGTCCATCACCCGTGCCTATTTCCTGTCACCTGTGTGTCTGGATCATCCCGTGAGAGCTCTGATAACTCCATATCTGACATCTTGGGTTCTTGGAGTAGTTCACCAAAACCTGCTGCTGGCAGGCCAGTGTATTTTACTGTGAGAATGTTGTGCAGCATGGCTCTGATTTTGTGTTTTGGAGTGCACCCTCAGATGTCTCCAGACATCTGAATCATGCTTTCAGCATGCCAAATGATGATGTTTTGTGTTGTAATGTGTGCTGTGTTGTATGCATCTTCAGTGGGGGTTGATGGGGCCCTGTATGGTATCATAAGCCAAGGCACCAGTTGACAATTGCAGTCACCTGTTTTTAGGGGGATGAGAAGGAATGTTTGGTAATTTTGGTTCCTATCTGGTTACTGCTTACCATACAGCAGTAGTCATGTACTTGCCTAGTTGGAATGCAGCTCTCATAGCACTTTGCCTCCAAATTGCTACATCATGCACTCTACCTGGGTGTGTTGCCTTGATTTAGTAGTAATGATGCCATCTTCAGGGCACATCACATAACAATTGGTACCCCTTTGATGTACCGTTCATCATCAGATATGACTCTGCACAAAAGGCGCACCAGCCGAGAATTGAACCAGAGAACCTCTTCATGTGAGGCAACAACACTAACCTCTGCACCCCTGCACTACAGTTTTAGTAGAGGTATTGTTAAAGTTTGTCATTTCAGGAACTGAGCTTTGGGGAATGCCATTTAGTGTGTGTGTGTGTGTGTGTGTGTGTGTGTGTGTGTGTGTGTGTGTGTGTTGGGGGGGGGGGGGTTGTGATTATAAGAGTGTGCAATCCTAACTTTGAAAATCTGTTATATAAGCAATCAAGGAACCTAATGGACGGATTTGGGATTACTCCTATTTCAAGATGATTTAACGGAATGGCATTCTCAGCTAAATCAAAGCTTTTTAATTAGGGCTAGAAACAGTTCGGCAGTCGGTTGTATTTATATATAGATTGAATAAAAGGTCATCAGTGAGGGTCCATATAGCAGTTATAGTTATGTGACCTGCCCAGAAGCCATGCTGTTTTGTTGATAGGAGTTTGCATTGTCAGTAAATCATAAGAGCTTGATTTAGATAAATTTTCCAATATCTATCCTGTTGCTCATTGCACTACTGGATGGAATGACCCTGGTAACAAAGTAGAAGCACCATGCAACTTTCATTTCAGTGGTGCACTGAATTCTATAGTAAATGGCAGGAGTACACCAGGGTGGATTACAGTAAGCCTGTTAGGTGCACTGCACACTGACACTTTATGCTATACATGTGTATGGCTGAGAAGGTACTTAGGTGAGATGAAATGTAAAGAATTATGGTACATAGCAGAGCATAGCTATGTCCCCTATTTTACAGTAGTGCACTTGTCACTGGTATGTTCAGGCAGGGGGAAATGTTACACAAACTGAACACTCTATAAATAAGTTCATAGGTTCACAGGTAGTTATGAAGCATGCAGTCCAGAAGACAATTAAGGAACCTAGACAAAATTCCTAATTGCTCTAAAGCATTGCCTGGTTAAATAACTTACTCAAAGTTCACACAGTAGGCAAAGGAAGTTGAAAAGATTCAAGTCCTGTATTTATGGAATAGGAAGCAACACATTAGCTCATTAGAGCCTTAGTCCCCCACACTATCTGTCAGATTACATGATGAACAGAAGTGCAGCACTGTGGATTTTGCAATTCAGCAGCTGCTTAGCTGCTTGGGGGAAGTTTTACATCTTGAGAAATGCATATAACTTTGCAACACCGTAACCACCATATATGTAAGTTGTATTATGTCTTCAGGAAACAGTCTGAAGAATTTATTTATGCATTTACTTCATAGATAAATACTAGGCAACCAATCTGCAGACTATTACAAACCTAGCCAATGACCAAAGGCCAGAATTAAACTCTGCACCTTGTATCTGTGAGGTAAAAATGTTAACCATTATGACAGCCACCCCTCTTAATTAACTTGAAATTCTGACTGGGTAGTATGTGTACAATTTCAGCAAAGACCCAGGGAGAAAATCCCCAGTGAAGATAATAGATAAGCCATACATTCAAGCTTTCAAAATGAATATGTGATCAAATAAACAACATACATGTAGCATAGCATACAGCATCAGGTTTCAATCTATAAGGTCTAGAATCAGTGGCAAAGCCAAAAGTAATGGAGAGACAATGGCCCAAAAATGGTAACAAATTTAACTGATCAGGTAACCTTGAAAAGTTGTCAGAATAACATATTTTGCATTAGCACACATTTTCAGAAGGATATGAATTAATACAATCCTCATAGATTTGCTAGGAAACTTCAAATGTTATGAGGAACAGACCAAAAGTATGAGGAAAAAAATCTGGGCATTGAGTAAAGCTCAGAACATTTGAGAGGCATGTCTACAACAATATATCAGCAGCACTTGAGAATTAATGACAAGTGTAAGGAGTACAGAATGGTGACCCCATACACAGCATGACAACAAATCACAGCAGCACTTGAGAATTCATGACAAGTGTAAGGAGTACAGAATGATGGCCCCATACACAGCATGACAACAAATCACAGCAGCACTTGAGAATTAATGACAAGTGTAAGGAGTACAGAATGGTGACCCCATACACAGCATAACAACAAATCACAGCAGCACTTATAGAGGCATTTATCAATTTATTTATTTATTATTTATTATTGTTTGTTAACCAGGTTAGTCCAGCTGGGCTTGTGGCCCATTTTCAGTGGAGAGCCCAGGAGAAAAGCTCCGGTACATAGTATAAAATGCAGAAATTTGCAACATTACAATATTTAAAGTACAGAAATTTGCAAACTTACAAACAAACAAAAAGCTCCGGTACATAGTATAAAATGCAGACATTTGTAACATTACAAAAATATATAAAGTACAGAAATTTGCAAAACTTACAAACATATGAAGGACAGAGTTATAGAAAGTTGACCCATAACTGGTAGATGATGTGAGTTGTATATGTTATAATTAGTCTGTACAGGAATAACAGTTTTACAATAGTTTATACACTGTTTAGCAATGAAGAGGATGTCAGTTGGGAATATGAGTAAGATAGGCCAGAGGCTCACATGCAAAAAGTTTGAAAAGATGTACAGAGAAAGACCTATGACATTTTGTTAAGTTTGGCAAAGGAACAATGATTTAGGTGTGGAGTCAGTGGTGTGGGTGATTTTTTTTTTTTTAGGTGGGAGCGATTAAGTTAATAATGAATTTAAAAACTAGAGAAAGCTCTTCGATATTCTAACACTGTGAAAGTGAAGATCCACATTAAAGAAAGGGAAAACACTGGGTTAATTGCAATTTTCATGTATCTTTCATAAAAAAGTAAGTGAGAGTGCCTCATTTACAAACACTGTACAGACTCTTGTGACAATCTCCACATTTTTATTGATTTGCCTGCTGAGAACAGACTGCTTTATAAAAGTTGTAATGTTAGTGTGGATCAATGTGAAACTGCTGTATTAAGCAAAGGACTGGCCTTTTGTTCCATAAAACATTTGAACATTTACCTAGAAAATAAAACTGCAGTTCAAAGATTACTACCAATTATTGTACAACAGCTTTAAGGAAGTTTTCCATCTTTGTTCCAGGTAATAATGCCACTTCTTCTTTACTTAGAAAGCTTTGTGAATGCAGTTTAACAAATTTAGAAAGTGGTAAACACATTGTTTATTTTAATAATTTATTTAAAGATAAAAGAGCAATATTGAGCAGGTTAAGGTATAGAAATGATACACACACCTCTAGCACTTATAAGGGCACTTATGTCTCTAATGAACACAGGCAGAATGTAAATGGTTCATCTCCCAAGCCCCTTCTTGTAAATGTTTCACCTCAGAAGCCCCTGCTTACACTTATCAAGGGTATGAGAACCTATCAGAGATTTGGGATGCAGGGCTAGGATTAGTCCAGTAAACACCTATGAAGTTTTATAAAGGAAATCGGATGAGACTAAAATGGAACTATTGTTGACCAATATATTGACATATGAAAGACTAGAAAAGAATCCCAGGAATGAATTTAGAAAGAAGATACCGAGCATGTTCTACAAATTATGTGTGCATGATGATATCTGTAAAGGAGAACTTTTCTATGAGATGGCTTGTCCAAATGGCAAGTACTGTTTGGTCTTCCAAAAGTACACAAAGTGACTAAACTAACAATGTGGCCAATAATTTCAGGTCATGCATATTTGACTGTGTTTTGATTATATTGGATTAAGTTTTAAAACCATTGTTGATTTATGCAACTCATTTAGAAGATATCAGTCATTTTGTTAACATTTTGTCATTTTGTTTTGTTAACAAGCATTACAGAATGGACAAGCTGTACATTAAATCCTGACAGGATGCCCACTAAAAAACAAGTCCAATGTTTCAAGACAGCATATTAAGTTGTCATAAAGTTGGGACAGATAAAAGCAAATGACATACATTTTTGCACTCACTAAGCATTTTACTGTTTAATGAGTGTAGCATTTTCAAAAAAAGTAAATAAATGAAAGGAAAGCATGCACATCTATGTGTATGCTTATGCTTGTGTGTGTATGGTACTTTGAAAGTTTTTTCTCCAGAACTGCTCAGAAAATGGATAGTGCTCAGCTGGATATTTCTGATCAGCAAATTTAAATAAACAAATAAAATAGCATACTTATAAACCTGTCAAAGCTCAAAAACATTGTAGGGTTCATAACTGTCCTGCATTAAAAAGCACAAAGGTACATCAGATACAGGTCATGTGAGGATTCATAGCTGTGCCTCGCATTGTATAAGGATGGTATAGTGTAAGTAGATCATGTCTGCTCTAATATATAGGACAATGTAAGGCAGAAAGTTTCTAGACCGCACTGTGCTTATTACCCATTCTTGCTTATCAGTATTCTACAAATTATTTAACCTTCATATTTCCTGACCTGCATCATTGACATACAGAGCCCAGCCTTGTTATTGAGGTGTATTAATGCTAGTACAGATCACATAACATAGCAGCACATTGTATGTGGTAAGCATGTGAAGTGTTGGGACTTGAAATTGAGAGTCTGAAAGATGGAAAAATGGACTTACATATTAAACATTAGGTTGTCATTTCTAGGAATATTTCCTTTTCTCCAATGTATGGTGATCTTAGAGTTGGTATATATTCGGTAAAAACTGCTAGAAAGACACAGCCAAGAATTGAGTCTTCACTGTGTAATGCCTTAAACCTCCTCTAGTAGAGATGTCATGGGGTATATGCAAATGACCCCTTAAGGGCATGGCAGTGTTTCAGCTACATGGTTTTTCAATGTCTGTGATGCTCTACTTTTTACATTTTAAGTCTTTATGGGTATATTCAAGTCAATAAACAAAGCCCCACTAGCTGTAGACATGCCATCTCAGACTTTTTTGTGACCCTGTCAGTGCACCATAAGCACCATAAGTGAGCAATTCACTTATGGTGTACTGTGTAGTTGGAAAATATATGATATAATATAGATTTGGGAGATGTGGGAAGGCTTGTCCTCCTGCAAAAAAGAAGCTTAAAAGAGAATAGCATGTCCGATATTTACTTTTCTCCTGAATTTTCAGTCTTTTTTTTCCATTTTTCTAGACTTGGTAGTCTGAGTCCTGACATTTCAGTAGGACACCTATTTATGTAGGTACTGTGGTATCAGTCCAAACTACAATACATACACACACACACACACACACACACACACACACACACACACACACACACATGCACATATGTAGATATTGTACTTTGAATTTTACATTTAGTCGACTATGTTGAGAATGCTATATTTTGTAATTTATTTTAGTATGAATTTATTCCTCCTTCCATACCTAAATGATTAAGATACAGGGTTACAAATTTTTAAGTGTGTATTAATGTTAAAATAATCAAAACATCATAATATGACTTAGAAAAATGTTAGCACTTTTGTCTTTTA
Source organism: Protopterus annectens (assembly GCF_019279795.1). Classification (NCBI taxonomy): domain Eukaryota; kingdom Metazoa; phylum Chordata; order Ceratodontiformes; family Protopteridae; genus Protopterus; species Protopterus annectens. The sequence continues at coordinate 1,328,939,690 of NC_056729.1, read as the reverse complement.
ATTAACATGACTTTGTCAGAAACATGTACAAACAACTACTGAACTCATTAAATAGCAAAACATTTACATCACTCGTTATCCAGTCACATTGAATTATGCAGCCACTGTTTATTTGTACTTTGATTTTGCTGTAGCTTTGTTTATTAAAAGAAGACAGCAATAAAGATATATGTGGTGTTTTGACTATTTTATCTATGCATTTTTACACTTTTCTGTTTTACATTTTTACTGTTTTGTGAAATTTTTGAATGAAATTTCAAGATACTCATTTAGGCACCTTTCTATCAAACAGATCTAAATGTTGTCTCACAGTAATTTTCATAAATCACTTTTTGGATGTGAGATGCACAAATGTAGTGCTGCTGTTCAAATAGTGGTGCTCCATAAACACTGTGTGCAAAATCACAGTTTACAATGTTAATGTCTTGCAGAGGTATAGGCATTTGCTGAAAATGCATAAAAAATACAGTGCCCATTTTCACAAACATACTGTGCTATAAGATTATAACATTTAAACTGTGTGAAATTTTGACATGAAATTTTGAGGATAGTCATTTTAGGAACCCTTCTGTCTAGCTTTTTTGAGCCATTATACAGTCTCTTTCATAAATAAAGTTCCACACACTTTTTAAAATCAGGTTTTGGATCCAAGTTACATTTATTCCGTTAATAACGAGTGGTCATTCATAGCTGGTATGTTTAAAATTTGATCTCAAAATGGTAAAAAGTAGCAGAGTCATAGCCATTTGTTTATGCTAGTAACTTAAAAATAAAATTCCCCTCATGTTTTGGTGGTTGCTAGTTGAGCCTTCATGTTCACAGTTTCCCTCTTAACAGCTTTTATTTAATTTAATTATGGGCTCACTTTTTGACATATTGTAAATGTATTTTCTGTTTTCTCTCTTTCTTAAATAAATTGTAGTTCACTACTGAGTCTTTTTCAATTACATGTGATAGTTAGTGATGAAAGGAAGAAAATGGCTAGAATGGAGATGTTGAAGGTTGTTTGAACCCAGGACAGTATTCCCTGCAAGGTGGATATACCCTGATACTATGACAAAGGTACTGCTTCCCCCTAATGTCTGTTTGCTAGTTATATGCAATGTGGGGAGAACATGCCAGAGTTAGCAGCCTCAATACAGGATTTGCTAGTATGTCAGGGTTAAAGTTCAGCAGATTTAAACTGGGATGTTCTAGTTGACTATTTCACCAATGCCCTGCACTATGAAGATGAAATCTGAGGTTTAGCTCAACCACTTAAGTACTTGGGAATCATTTTGCATTAAGATTCTAGGAGGATCTAAGAACTTAATCTTGAACCACGTTGAGATATGTTGTTTATTTGGTGCCCTCTTTGGCAAAAGCTTCTTCTGTTTTTATGGAATAGGGTACCAAGAGCAACCACTTTCTCCTCTCCATTGTTCTTTAGTATTTTGTAACATATTCCATGTCTGTCTTAATATTTATGGCTTATGAAAATAAATAAGTTGGATAGTCAGTTCACTTGTGATGGTGGTTGGACACAAGTACACCCTTATGTATTACTCCTTGTGATATGGATACGGAGTATCTGAGATGTTAGCAAATATGCAGCAACCTTTGTATTGCATGCAATGTTTGAGTTCAGGTAGACAAGTCCATGCTATGGGTGGTGGCCAATTTTATGTACCAATTTTTCCTCCCTGTAGGGCAGAGCGAGTATACTAAGACACTGTCAGAGGAACTAGCCTTCTAATGCAGTGTTAATTTCTCATTCATGGTGTACCTCTGTTTTTACACATATCTGGACCCTGGAAATGTTTAGGGAACACTGCTGGATAAAACTGATCTTAACATGGGGGTTGTATGGCTTGGTGGAAGAACTGTCAAAACAAGGGGATTTACATTCTGGATAATTTTTTTTAGTTTTGTTTACTAGGTTGGAGAACTGATCAACTCAGACAATTTGCAGGCGTAGACCACAGAGGTGATAGCCTGTAAGAAAACTTTTGCATCTTGCTGTTCTAGAAATTTCATTTGACTTGCTGTACATGGACTACTGGAGCTTCTTGCAGTTTAGAAATTCCTTTGTTAAGCCTTCCCTGTGCAAGTGGATGTAAATTCATGCAAGCTTCATCTTATAGGCTCCCTTTTAATCTGCAATGCAGTATACAGGACAAATCAAGGCTTCATAAGCATATAAACATGTGTGTGTGTGTGTGTGTGTGTGTGTGCGTGTGTGTGTGTGTGTGTGTGTGTGTGTGTGTGTGTGTGTGTGTGTGTGTGTGTGTGTGTGTGTGTGTGTGCTTGTGCGTGTTTCATCAGTGAGAAACAGTGGGCATGATGTTACATACAGGAGTATGCAGTGAAACTTCTTCCTCACAAGAGGAATATTTACTGCAGTATATTAGGAGGATGAAAAAGTACACTTATTGTTTTTAAAAGGTAGTACTCTCTGATCAAAAGAATTAGAGGACATGCCAGAACTCTGTGCAAAGGACTCATTAGATTGGCTGAGAGAAGTCATGGCAGTGGAAACTTGGTGATTTTATATACCAGTTTTGGGTGTGCAGTAAGTTATACCATTTATGGGAGGGACACCATGTTGTTATTGAAGGTCTGCCTAACCTTAGGTTGAGATACCACAACATGGTTCCCCACATCACATTCATTAGGATATAGGTTGCCAGTCAAGGAAAGACCATGCATTGTGCAGATGACCACAGTAATAACTGCATACATTTAATCACCCTGGAACAATCTAGCTGCATTGTCATTATATGGGATCCATAATGCATTAAGAAAGCAAGTAAAGTGAGTAGAGACTCTGGCTAAAGGGTTTGATAGCTATAAATTGGGAAATTATTCACTGATAAAGCTATCAGATTGTTCTGTTTACTGCACTCAGTGTGAAGATGTCTAAGGCAGTACTATGCAGCTGAAATATGATCCATAGTCATTTGAAGTTGAGAGTGTTGGGGATGACACAATGGTTAGGGGTTGGGAGCTGACATAATGGTTAAGGTTTTTACCTCATAGACACAAGGTACACAACTTTTTTAAAGCTGGTACAAGCAATTAAGGCTGTGAGCTGTACTTCCTGTAGTGCAAGGTTTGATCCCATCAGCTCTCATTTGCCTTCTATATGGTTTAAGGCTGGGGGTTGGCATAATGGTCAAGGTATTTACCTCATAGACACAAGGTATAAGATTTGAGTTTCAGCCTAGAAGGAAAATTGGCTAGACTTAAATGACCTGCAAAGGCAGCTGACCTAGTACTTACCTATAAATTCTCATGTGGTTCCCACTAATTGTCTCTTAGGGTTGGGGGTTGGGGTTGGCATAATGGTTAAGATGGTTACACTACAGATGCAAGGTACAGGGTCTAAATCTCACCTTCAAATAGAAATTAGGCTTAAAATGGCCTCCAAGTGCAACTAGACTAGTACTTGCTATGAACCTATGAAATCTCACATTAGACTGTAGACTACAGAGTATACGTATTTATTCATAAAAAGAATATATCTTTGCTGAATTATTTTAATTCAGTGCCTTTTATGATGTATGTCTGTTAGATCAAATAGCCTATATATCATTTATGATTATGGACGTCTCTTTATACTTTGCAGCTGTTCTATTTTTACTGCCTGTTATTAATTGTTCAATAATGATTTGTTGATTGAAGAAAAAATGTCTTTCATGGAATCATTGTTGTTATCTTGACATGTTTTCTTTATAGTTGTTTGTTGCTTCTGGCAAGTTTTGTGTTAACTTGGTGTGCATGTAGTTATAGTAAGTATTACAAGAAAAACCTAGCCAAGCTAGAGTTTTCACTGTGTGAAACCTTAAACCTCCTGTACTAGTGGCCCATGGGATATATACAAATGACCCCTTAAGGACTTTAAGTGCTTCAGCTATATGGCTTCTGAATGTCCATTACTTTTTATTTTTTCTTTATAGTTAAAAAGCCAAAGCATGCATGTCCACAGCTAGTGGCATTTGGCTTTGTTGGCCTGACTCTGTCCTTAAAGACTTAAAAAGGAAAAAGGAAAAAGTCATGGACATTCAGAAGCCAAACAGCTGAAACACTTAAAGTCCTTAAGGGGTCATTTGCATATATCATACACCTCCATTACAGGAAGCTTACAGTATCACACAGTGAAAACTCAAACTTGGCTAGGTTTTTCTTGTAGTTTTTACTAATTGGTTTGTCTGTGTGACCCTTTTTACTTTTTGGTTTAGTTGATATTTGGGATATTTTGCAGACACCTTAATGGCTGTGGACATCGGCTGGGTTTAAAGACCCTGTATTTCTAGACTACAGCCAAACAGTCCACTTATACTGCACTGGCAAGATCATAAGAACACTGAAATGTGCATGTCCACAGGTATTGGTGTTTAGCTTTGTTGGTATGAATCTCTCCATAAAGACTTAAAAAGGAAAATGCCATAGATATTCAGAAGCCATATAGATGAAACATTAGATGTCCTTAAGCAGTTGTTTCCATATATCCCATAGACCGCTATTATAGGAAGTTTAAGGTATCACACAGTGAATACTTTAGCTTGGCTAGGTTTTACTTTTAGTTTTTAATAATTTGTTTGCCTGTGTGACCTCTTTAAATTTTACTTATAGTAAATGATAGGTGGGAAGTTATGCTCTATGTATAGGTGGTGTATTCCCAAAATGTAAGAATTTATTGAGATATGTATTAATGTTGTCTGTCCATACATCAATTTTTTTCATCCACTTGGGGTGGGAAGGGTCATGGTAGTTACATATCGGTGAAGTAGATCTCTGTTAGTCCCTTGTAAAAATCTCCACTGTCCAGCAGATTCTGTGAGATTCACAGGCATTTCCACATTAGATGAGAAACATCTAATCTATCCACCAATCAGGGTCTGTCTTGGACCTCATCACAGCGGGTCAGTCTAGGTATACCTCCTGTGGGAGTCATCCAGGGGCAATCCTCATAAAGCACACAATCTGCCTGAATTGATTCTGCTTGACAAAAAAGCCTTCCTCCTGGATTGCAGAACCCCTCACTCTTTTACAGGCAGTAAACCCAGCTACCCTGTGAAGGAAACTCATTTCTGCCACTCATATCCTTGATCTCATCCTCCCATTTATTATCCAAAGCTAATGACCATAAACAAGGATGGTAACCTTGACTCAATGATAAATTACTAGCTTCATTTTGTGACCATGCTCTTGCTTCACCCTTCAGTTCAGTACAACACTTGCAGCATTTCTGCTGTTGCACTAACCCACTAAACAATTTTTGATGTACTTTTCCTTTTGTTACCCTCATGTATGAACAGGAACATAAGATGCTGAAATGTATTCACATGAATAAATCTTCTTCACAGTCAGCACTGAAACCCTTTAGTACACACTAGAGATCACACTTACTGGAGATGAATGAGACAACATCACATTCAATTAAGAAAGATGCCATCCCCACATCCCCAAACTGGATACTCTCCAGACCTTACCTGTGCCTTGATCTCCTGTTCATGAAAATCATAAGGAGGGATGACAAGACTCAGCTCTGGGGTGGACTCATCATGTCCTGGTACAAAAAAAAAACATGTGGCAGTCACCCTGGAAAGCCAAAAAATTGCAATACTTTCTTCAAGACTTTCTGATATGTACAATCAGATGCCTTTAAAATGTATGCAAAATACATGCAGATAGTATTGGCCAACTCCCATGAACCCAGTAAAATTTGAACAAGGACAATTTCTTATAACCATTTGGATGAGATGTTAAACCAAAGCCCCATCTGCTTGAGTTGGTGGTAGCGCAAGTAAATTTAAAAGATCCCATAGCACCTATCAAAAAGAGTACGGGACCTTTATTTACATACAAAAATACGTCTTATTTACAAAATATTTACATATTTACAAGTCTACAGATATATAGATATAAAAATCTATTTACACAATCAAATGAAATTTCATCCCTGTTAGACCTTCACTCCTTTTTCATCATCTGAGTTTATCACCAGATATACGGAGATTCTAGTGCGAAAATAAACTTGTAACAACATTAATATTGTTGCTAAAATCCTTTTACCATTAGACATAATTTCATTTATTCTTTTATTCCATATAACCTATAAAACATAAAATAACTTATCTATTCATTTAACGTATTTTTTGCTCTATTCTTATAATGTACATATTGAATCATATCCATGTTTATTTTCTCCACTTATTTTATGTCTTCAAAATAATCTTCTTTACATAGTTTTCCCCATAAGTTTTTTTACTCTTTTACATTTAAAAACACATGTTCTGTAGTTTCTTCTTGACAATGCAAACATTTTCTATCACTTTTCTTCTTACATGGCATATTTCCTTTTACTGGAAATTTATCTATTACAAATCTCTACAAAAAATCTTGACATTCCACTTTCTGATTATACCATTTGTTTCTTACTTTTATAGCTTTATTTTTTTTTTTCATCGGTTAGATTTTCCCATGGTTTTCCAATGTGATGTGTTATCATTACATTCTTTTTCCATATTTTTCTATATCATCAGTTTTTAATTTCCACAAAAATATTTTTCCTGGTAATATTTTATTTCCTCATTTATCTGTTTTGCTCTTTATTACCATAACCCAAAATGTATCATATTTATATTAATACAATTTTATTACTGATCTCTCATCTTTTTCATTTATCCACTCTAATACTTTGTACAAATTTAATTAAGGAATATATACCACTGGGTTAATTAGCCTTAAACCTTCTACTTCTTTATTTACATGCAAAACTCCTCTTTTTACTGGGATTACTCTCGAACCCCATATAAATGGGAAAATATTTGCAATTAATACACTTGTTAAGTATGCTATTTTCCCCTCAATACTGAATTTATCAAAAAAAAGCCTTTTTGCTAAATACTTTATATGTTATCCATAAAAGATATGTTTATTTGATTTCTTCTATTGATTTTCTTATCTTTTTTCACATTGAATTCTACTTACATCTTTATTCTCAAATTCTATACCTAACACAGAAGTGTCATTCATTGTAAAATATGCACCTCTAATCTTTACTACATCACTTAGACCTTTACTTTTGTCTTTATTTATAGCCATCCCAATCATCTCTACACACTCGTGTGCAAAACATTATGGGGGGGATTTAATAAAGCCTACACTTTTTTTTTCATGTAGACATTGTGCTGCGCTGCTTACATGGCCACAAACATATTTAGATTCAGTAAAGGCTGCTGAGTGGTGTGCATGCACGCACCAACACAGAAACTTCTGTGACATGCAAATCACTTCATAAGCAGGTGAATCTCATGCAAATGAGGCAGGCAGAGTGATCCAGCAAGCAGAAAGGCATCTTGTCAGACTCCATGTCAGTGTCTGTAGTGTACACAGAAAAATTCCATGTACAGGAATGTAGAAAGACAAAAGGGGTTGTAAGAATGTAGATATTTGCACAGAAATGTCATACCACATACACATATAATCAAAACTATCATCCTGTATGTCAGAAAAATTAAAGGAAATAAGTTAAATTAATTTTTTAATAATCTGGGCATGTTTGTGCAGCGTGCCACAGTGTGCAAACATGCTTTATAGAAAAAAGAAATTGGAAAAAAAAATAATTAGTATGTGACAGAAATGTATTATTTGACTGTACCTGGAGTTCTACAATGGTGCATTGGTGCTGTTGCTAATGTGGTTGGGCTCTGAAGCATGTAGTTTCCAGGCTGTTAGCATGGATACCTATGCAAATGAGGTGGAGGTACTAAATAGCAGAAAGGAGTAATTGTGTCCGCATATTCCCTTCATGTTGGTTTAGACCCAAGTTGCTGTTTACACAGGAGGTAGCTGAAACTGGGGGGGGGGGGGTGTCTACTGACTTCTAAGCTCATTGCAGCTTAGGTGTGCATGCTTGTGTGGTGCACCAGCTGGCTGAGCATATCGCCTACAGGGAGTGTGTCCACTGACTTCTAAGTTTTGTTTACCTTCTGTGCGTGTGTTTGCATGGCTCACACTGAGCTCAGTGAAATTTAAAAAAATAAATGTATTTAATTAGTTTTAACCCTTGTTTAACCTAAAATAGGGCAATGAAATGATGTTAATTATATTGTAGGCAGGTGCAATGCATAATACTTACCCAGTCACACACTCTGCACCTACAGCAGAGTTCTATAAAGTATGCCCTACATCCTACTTTCTGATTTTCCCCAATACCCTGCACCTTTGAAGTACAGACTTGGAATTTTTTAAATGAGAGAATGCTAGGGGCTACTGCAGGTCTGCTGCACCTGTATTTGCTAGATGCTGAAGTCAATGCTGCTGCTGCTGCTGACAATAGGCTTAGACAGATAAGAAGAGTGTTCAGGCCCAGGGTAACTTTCCAGGAGCTACATGAGCTGGAGATTGTAGAACACTACAGGGTGGACAGGGACATACTACAAGAACTCACTGAGCTCTTCTACCCTCAGCTCAGGCCCAGAGCAAACAGAGGGGAAACCCATTCCAGTTGAAACAAAGGTGGGTGTAGCCATTAGGATACTAGCTACATGTACTTTCCAAAGACCAACTGGGGACATGATGGGGACCTCGCAGGCATCAGCATCCAGGGTACTCCACCAGTTCCTGGATGCCCTGCTACCACATGCTAATGAGTAGATTTATTTTCCCCTCATCACTGAGGTGAGAGCCAGCAATATGCATCACTTCTACTATGTAGTACACTACTCTGAAGTACTGGGTGCCATAGATTGCACTTGTACACATCAATGCACCACTCAGTGAGAAGGGTAGAATCTACATCAACCACAAGGGTTACCACTCCATCAACTCCCAGGTCATATTCAATGCCCAGAGGATTATTATGAATGTGTGTAGTGGCAGCCCTGGCAGTTATCATGACTACCATACCTGGCATGCATCACAGCTGTACCAGATGTTTGCTAGGGGGGATGTCTCACATGGCTGTTTACTGGGGTATGCTGGCTACTCCCTTGAACGTGGATGATGACACCCATCAGAAATGCACACACACTCACTGAAGAACTCCAGAATGATGCACACACACAAACTAGGAAAATCTTAGAGTGTGTGTTTAGGCTTCTGAGGTCATGGTTCCAGTGCCTTGATATATATGGTGGAGCTCTGCAGTACTCTTCAGCCACACATGCACAGATGTTTACAGTATGTGCCATGCTGCACAATATAATCCTGTGGAAACAGCTGCACCAGGATCAGCAAATGGAAGGGATACACAGCACCCCACCACTCCCTAAGTTATCACCGCCACAGTTACAGGAAGACTCGGAGGAGCAACCCCTGATGATGTCCATGTAGGCAGATGTAGGTGTGCCCAGTATGCCCTGGCTTTGGCTAAGAGACAATGCATAGCACATTCACTGACAACCTAGGGCCCTAGGGACTGACACCTTAGTCCTACTCACATACATATAGTAAAATAGATGCCAGACAAGCCACACAACCTATACCTATCCATGTATTGGCTGAGTACTGCTTGCATCAGACAGAGTAAGCCCTGGACTACAATTCTGTTAACTGCTACATTCGCAAAGTAAGTCCCTAACTTACACACTACTTGTAAGGATTACTATAATATGCAATTGTATGTATGGAGCTGCTGCATTTTCTGCAAGGAAATACAGTAGGCTATTTGGACACAAGTAACATCCACAGTTGACTACAGTTACCCAGTCCACTAGTATGTGTTCTTTAATATTCACTAGGCCTCATGATTGGAATATGTACTACATTAGTCAAGGGAGATGTTAAAAGGTGGGGTCACATGATAGTTGGACTACTGTGTATCCCAGCAGAACATGTGATGTTGTTTCCCCACACCCAACACAGCAGTTTTCCCATTTAACCGTAGGTCAGCTATGGTATATCAGTAGTCTAGGCAAACACAGAGCAGTACCACAGAAGTCGATCACACATTGCATTTTTCACTTAATGCAGGAATAACAATGTACATATGTATGCTGTTGATTGTGTGATGGATGACTACTCTCTGGCTGATAGCTTGTGTGGCTCAGTGGACTAGGGAAGTTAGCATGGGTGATGCTGTTGATGGTTCAAATTTGGAAGTATCCACATCTTTTGCATGAAGTATTATTATGGTGGTGTTTTCACAGACTGTCAGTCTGTGTGTGGTGATGCATATTAATTACATCAGACAGCTAGAGAATGTCATGGACAGTTTGAGTGAAGTGCAGTACAGCAGAAACAGGGACATATGTCAGTGTCTGTAACTTACAAAATCCCAGACTGGAGCGCAGGTAGGTGTGGCCTAGAGTCACTTTATAAGAACTGACAGTACCACTGACCATGCTTATACACTTAAACTGAGAGCAATCATGTTGCCCTCTGATTAAAATTATCTGTTATGTATATATATATGTCTATACATACATACATACATTTATGTATGCATTTCCATCTGTCACTATCTCCCGCTCACATACATAGTATATCCATCTTTATGTATATTTAAATAGATATATACATATATATATATATATATATATATATATATATATATATATATATACACACACATATATATATATATATATATATATATATATATATATATATATATATAGATGTATAGCAATATATATATAAAAGCATACTTTTCAGTCTCTCTCCATATCTCTCCGTAACACATATACATATCATACACACATACAGCTACATTTATATATATGCATCCCTGTTATATACAGAAATATATGTATGGATGTCTGCATTGTCCTACATACAATAATACTGGTGAGTAAAGCTGCTCTATCACACATCTAAAATGTTGCTCAGAGGATCCAAAGTAAGGGCCCAACAGTACATAATGCACTTACCTACAGACCCCTGTGCCTGCTGATGTCACCACATAGACAGCAACATGTTAGCAGGTGGTGTAATGTATAATGTTGGCTACACATGCATGGAAAGGGCACATTGTTCCTGCTCACAGGCTTGCCCATCCGAGTGTAAACAGCCACATGTGGCCATGCTAGTAACTGTAGACACATAGGATAATAACAGTTATCTCACTGCTAGGATACTACATGCAGATAACAGTATGAAGCAATATCACTCTGCAGGCCACAAATGCTGCTAAACACAAGCCTAGTTTGTGTACTCCACAAATAGTTTCCTGCAATCACATGTACAACAGACATCAGCCGTGGTACATGCAATAAGTATTGTGATCTACAGTGTGTAAGACTAGAAAGGTAGGGGTTCTAATCTCACTGCAGGCAACTTGGTGTGTGTGTGTGTGTGTGTGTGTGTGTGTGTGTGTGTGTGTGTGTGTGTGTGTGTGTGTGTGTGTGTGTGTGTGTGTGTGTGTATGTGTGTGTGTGTGTATGCATCCCCTGACAAACTCTCATTGGCTATTAAACTGCAATGGTTATGCACTTTTTGGCCCTATAAGTTCCTGCTGGTTTCCAAACTGCCCTCTTCTACAAGGCCTGATGATGTCATCTACCTTAAGACTACCAGCTGTCATTCTACTACCCAACTTAAGCTGTGGTGCATGCGATAAGTACTGTGATCGGTAGTGTGCAAGACTAGATAGTTAGGGGTTCTAATATCACTGTAGGCCACTTGGTGTGTGTGTGTGTGTGTGTGTGTGTGTGTGTGTGTGTGTGTGTGTGTGTGTGTGTCCATATGACATAAATATGATCACTTCAGTAACTTACAAAGAATTAGGGTTTTGCAGAATTTTAGTTGTATCAGGTGATGTGGCCCTCAAAATACCTGACCACAGCTTTGCCTGATGATGTCATCAAGCATAATATGTCCTACAATAACAGTACTATCAGACATGAGGTGTGTTGCGTGCATCAAGTACTGCGATCTGACCTGTGTACCATTACATGAGTAGGTTTTCTAATCTACATACAGCCGACTTGCACTATGTGTGTGCCATGCCATGTCCTGTAAGCAGTAATTGGAAGTGGTGCTATCCTCAATGTAGCCATGTTTTTGTGTGTGGTTGTTAGAGAAATTTACATCAGCTTATGGAACCATAGAACATTTGAACTTTACTAGAATAATGAACATACAGCCATCACAATAGTAGTGAATTGTATACCCTTGATTACATGATCAGAACATATTTCCCCAATCCAAGAGGGACACTGGCAGTAGCCCTGTGGTGAAATGACGGTCACCCAGCCAGTCATACAGATGGCATGTACTGAGGTGCACTGAGGTGCTCTGCTTGCCATTAGCCAGGGCTCTGTTGCAAAATTGGGTTAAAGTCTGCTAGATAAATTTCTACCACCAGCATGTATTATTAATGTCACATACTAGGTTAATGTCCTTACAGTGATTAATCCATCTACTATACCACCTACAGCTATGCAGCATTTACAGTCAAGCACAGTCACACATTGCCCTGTATGCAAGGCAGAGATCACCTCTGAGTAGTCTATATGCCACAGGCTACAATGACACTCATTTCAGATGATCCCAATTGAACACATGCTGAAGAAGTGAAGTTCCCTTGTGAGGGACCATACTGTTGTGTGCAAGTGCCAGTACTGCTTGAAAAGATCCATTACCAAATGGTCATTGCAATCAGATATTGGCATGCTAAGAAAAGAGTATATAGAGGTTATGAGTATGTCGGTTACAGGTGATTGTGCTCTCAGCTATGACACATGATTCCCATCATACCACTGGAGATATAGTGATCTCAGACACACTAGGTGTAAACCTGTGTGGCCAGGTCTGTGTGCCCAGTACTTTCATCCCTGAGTATGTACATCACATGTTGTGACTGATGTTCTACTTGCCAGTTACATAGGTGTTAGTGATGGAAATGATATTGCATATATATTTGCATGGAGTTTATGACCATTACTATGTCAGTAGGCATGATTTCATCACTACCTTCTTGTAGGATATTGACATAACTCACAGACTCCATGAATGCTTACACTTTGCAGGCATCAGCCATCATCGTTAGCTACAGACAGTCAGTATTCACTTGTATCATGATTAAATGGATTCCAAGCCATAGAAGACCCAGGACTGAGTCTGTTGAACACTGTTGCTTACAGATCAGCTATTGGAGGTGGATGTCCCTATGTTGAGTATATATATATGCCATCAATGGTCCACTAAGTGACCCCTACAATGATAGTACCATGGATGCCTAAGTGGGTGTTTGTACATGATGCCTGAGTGGGGGATATAGTCAGATGGCTTGGCTCAGTCCAGGAGGTTGTATGCCCTGATGTCACTTACTCAGGTCCTTGGTGACTGCCTTGGAAATGTCCACCATGTTTACCAGTCATGATCTCCTGTCAGACATCCAAACTGTGTACAGTCAACTGTATGTAGATCACATATATGTGTGCTGATCAGCTTGATGATGATAGCTGCTATGGCCCTACAGATATGGATTCTCAGGCAAAGAGATCTATAGTTCTGGTGGCCAGTGCATGCACCACCTCTGTGCAAGGGTATAGCACTTGCTATAGTCCAGTCAGCTGTGATTCAGCCAGTGGTTTCATTATGAATGTAAGGTGTTCCCAATTCTGTTAGTAATCCATGACATATCCCACGTAGGGATGTTAGCATGTCCAATAGATACTGTGGATTCTCCATAGAGAGGCCATTTATGACCTGCTCTGTAGATAGGGAAGTTATGGGACAAGTTGTAGGAATGTCATGTGTCACATGTGGTGGGGACAGGGGAGTAAAGTTGTTGTAGAACTTGAGGGACTACAGGTTAGCTATGGGTACAGACCCATTCTATGTGGCATCATTAAGTATGAGTTCACCGACAATCTGGGCCTGGGCTTTGAGGTTACACATGTAGCTGCACTATACTGTGTGTTGTTGTTCTGCTTTGTGTGAGTGGCTAATTTTGTAACTTACTGTGTCTACACAACATCACAACACTATGTGGTTGTTGTAGCTGAGGAGGTTCTGTCACCATTTTGGGGAGGGCACCCTCACCCCAACTTTCACACAGCAATGTCTACCTCCTATTGTACAGCCTGATAATGGCAGTTGTCCACCAGGCAAGTTTACTGTGCCATGAGGAGCCTGTGTTACCCTGCCAGGTGCAGCAGAGTTTGTGCAGTTGTACTGCTGCTGCCATAATGCAATAGTGTAGAGCTGTGCATACATGCTGTCCCATCAGAGGGGGGAGGTGCAGTCAAGCTATGTAAACCATCCCAAAGGAAGTGTTAAATGGATTTGTTGAACTATATGCCTGTATTGTCTGCAAAGGGGGTCAGTACTGATAGTTTTAATGACACTGATCTGTGGTCAGATCCCACCATGGAGGACTTCACATTAGGGAGGATGGAGTGGTCACCCATATTTGTAAACACATGTTGCAATATGTTGGTTCCCGTTGGGGGGGATGACACACCACTGCTCCAGAACATTGTAGTTAAGGATGTAGACTAACCTTTGGGCAAGTGAGCTGCAGCATGACTAAGCAACACAACTGGTGATCACTCAATGCCACCCCACAACATAGTGTAATGATATATCTTGATAGACACATGTACATACAAATACGTACAATGAATATCTGGATACACTGAGCTGCTCCTGTAGCAGGCTATTTCATGATTATGTGCCCTTCCAGTACTGAATGACACCTGCATTGTCTCTGGGAAATCACAGTGTTTCACAAAATCTGGATGTGCACCTATCCGTAATGGGTATGTATACCCCACCTGCATTACTTTGAACACTGTCATTTTGAGGTGTGAAGATGTGGATGGACATATAGTCTGGTATGGCCATGGTGCTTTCTACAGCCTTGAACCAGATGTCCTTGACTGCACACATGTCTGCATAATCCATGGTGGGGACAGATTACACAGACTGGAGTTCAGTGTTGCCATACCCACAGTGTAGCAGCATAACCATGATGTTGTATAAAGATGGTGCTCTTGTTGCCAACTTTTTCCTGAACAGTGCATCTAAGATGCATTGTGGGGGTGTCAGTAACCATGGCCATTACTCCAAATCTCAGGGGTGAGAGATGAACACCATCATTGGTGAAGCATTGATGTCTGTTGAGCAAGGCATCCCAGGCAGACATGTAGTAGATCCCCTGACAATGACACCACATGCTAAGGCAATAATTGACTTCCATCAATTTGGGTGTGTATGCAGCCATCATCCTTGGTGAGTGTCAACTGCAGCAGAAAGTTATGCGCATACCCGTGAGAGACACAGAGTGGCCAAGCACAGTCATGTGTCTGCATACAGGCCAGTAATGTATGCCCCTAGTCGTAGACACCTGCAGGAACTATGATGTCAATATTATGTTCACTGATAGCCCTTGATTTGCGGCAATGTGTAGTAAGGCCTATTGTTTCAACCCACAGACAACTATCTGTGATCTGTCCCATATGTAGCTACTTGACACAGACATCAATGTATCTCACAATATAATCACCTCTGACTAAGAGGTATAATTTTGTGCTTTGCCTTGGGTATTTGACCGGTGAGAATGGTTCATGCAGTATTATGGTACTGTGCACTCCAGAGGTAGGATGTTCTGAGGTGTCTGTTTGACAATGTGTCTGATAAGGAGCTGCACACATCCAGGTGTGTGAGATGTTGGTTTAGGTGGTGCAGGATGTGAGCTGTGCATGTTGGCATAATGATCATTGCCATATGTAATGACTGCTGTTGGAGGCACCATGGCAGCAAGTCTGAAATGCAGTCACATCTGTCACACTTTGTGCGTCATAAGAGTAGAGAGGTGGTGACACTCCCAAAACCTCAACAGCAGGTCCTGCAAAGGTAGGGTCATGCTGCCCCACCCTTGGAGTTGACAGCCTGATATACAGTGTTTGTAGGCACGCCTTGCAGTGAAGACATGGATGCCCGTGCATGCATAGCAGACTTGTTCAACAAGTCTGTAATATAACTCCCAAACTGTCATTGCCATACTGAAGGTGGCACTCATCACACATATCATTGTGTACAATGGCACCCTTGCTATGTCTCTACACAGGCCTATCCTACAACTATGGCAGCCACACGGGTTCCATGGTACTGCAATACACATTGCAAATAACATATCTTATGGAGTCCTTGTCATGACGGTACATGAGTAGTCTGTCTCATAAATGCTTTGTAGGGGATGTGTATGGCTACCATACAGGGAGGTGTCAGGTCCTACTGTGTACCTCCTGTGCATCCATAACAGGACTAACACGTCTTACCCAACCTATGCACCTACATTGTCACTGTGGTATAAATACTACATGTTGGAGATACAGGTATTTCACACAGGCAATACATCCTATATGTAACAGGCCCCCCCATGCATGTGAAGCACACATCTGCTGCGACCCACAAAATGTTCAGGTTACACCATGGGATGCAGAATACGACAATCATAGCTGTTGTCGGACAAATGTCTGTACTGGACACAGGAAATGTAAAGATGGGTCATCCCCAGCACCACAGCTTGTAGATGTGATAGCTGTCAACATCCTGGTGGCACGTATCAAGGGTATCAGACCTTTTCCCAGATTAGGGATACGTGAGTATGCTGCATGAGGCCATTGTCCTTGTTACCTGTTACACACATATGGACTTATGGAGCCATGCAACTATTGTGCTGTACCTTGCTGAGGACATATTTATTCTGTGCAGTCTATTCTGTGCTGTGACATCTATGGCTGTCTTGCTGCTCTGTGTCCATAGGTGTGCCCAACAGAATCCTGAAACAGAAACAGAAACAGAAACAGTTCCATGACACATCTTTCATTGTGTAAGTGTATAGCCATTACAACATCATGCAACATAAGGTACACAAAATTATGTGGCTTACTCATTACAAATGTCAGAATACAGTATCTGTCAGTAATCTTTACAAGTGGCATAGCTACAGAATGCATTACACAAGTACGTGTTCATTTATATAGTCACCCTGTGCATTAGACACACAGCTTAATTTCCCTGCATCGATGATAAGAATGACAGGGATGTGGCAAAGGTATCATCTCTTGCTCAGGGTGTTGATTGGGGGTGCAGGAAGCCTAGGCTGACACAAAAGGTTGACAGCATGTGTGTGAGTCAAGAAGGGAAGCAGGCAAGGTGGACCATGGAATTATGCCATGTGTGTCTGTAGGTGACCTGCATTTGACAGTGGTGAGTGTGTGGGTGTACACAGTCAAGCTCAGTGTTAGCCCTACATGTATGTATGTTGGACATCTTTGAACTGTGCATGACAGAGCTGACAGGTCACTGTCTTTGGGCCAAACATGGGAGCTGGGTCTACCAGGAGTTGCACTGGCACCTCCATGCCCAAGATCAGAAGTGGTACTAGTACCTGATGGTGACTGCTGTCTGCTGGGACCATGTCCTTCATGGGAAAGTCCAGGACCACAAGCCCATGGCCTACCACATCTTGGTGTGGACAGTGCAACCCCCTCTGTAGTGCTGGTTGTACTACCAGTACAAGAATGTGATTGTGCAGAGCCATGTGGACTCTCAGCAGATAGGGTTGATGACCTATGTCCATGAGGCTGATGCTCAACTTCAACCACATGTTCCAGCACAGACACTGTATGTTTCAAGACACACTGCTTTGACCCACCTTCTGTCCAATTCATCGATGAACTGATCCAGGGTGTCACCAATGCAGTGGAGATAGTCACAAGTGTCAGGACTGTGCTGCATTCATAACCCTGAGCATACATCTGGAGTACCTTTCAGAACATGCCTGTGCTTCCATGATGGCCTGAAACATATAGGTTCATAGGTTCATAGGTTCATACTAGGCTATCTACCCTGGGGCAATTATAAGCCTAGCCCGATTCTGTATGGCTTACGCCACCCCTTGATTTGAGTATACTGTGCAGTTTTTAAGGTTTAGTTTACTGTGCCTCTGTCTAATAGTGACATGGGAGTAATCCCTGGGACAAACCTATGATCCCCCATCCACCTATCGAGATTCTTCTTGAAGAGATTCAGTGAGGTGCTCTGCCTCACATGAACTGGAATTCTATTCCAGAGCGAAGGGAGCCTCTGGGTTATGAACCTGTCCCTCCAGCAAGTTCTATTTATTTCTGTGCTGAGGTTCAAGTCCCTCGAGCATGTGGCTCTAAGGGATTTAGATTTACTGAGGTGGAGCATGTCCATTAATTCTGGATTTGACATAGCTTTGTATGTCAGGCATAGATTGCCTCGAAGTAGGCGGTATGCAACTGAGTAGAGCTGGAGTTTTTTAACCGAGCAGCATATGGCATCTGTTTGAGACCCTTGATCCTCTTGGTGAGATACTTTTGGGGTCTCTCTAATTGCTGCAGGTGTCGGGTAAGGTACATCCCAAAAGGGGCATTGTATTCTATGATGGGTCTGATGAGGGATGAATAAAGGGGCATGATTACCTCTCTTGATCTAGATGTGAAACCCTTCGTGATGAGGTGGGCTATGTAGAAGGTCTTTCTAACCACTTTGGCAATGTGGTTTTCAAAGGAGAGATTGCTATCAACTTGGGTCCCCAGGTCCCTAATAACTTTCTCTGTACTTAATGGGTTTCTGCCTATGCAGTAATTTGTGGGCACATTGTTTTTGCCAAAGGGTATGACTATACATTTTTTGACATTTAGCTTTAAACCATGGCGCTGGCACCAGTTATCTGTCTCTGTGAGACCTTTTTGAAGGATGTTTGTGTCAGCTGGAGAGTCGATTATGGCGCCCAGTTTGCAGTCGTCTGCAAACTTGGTGAGCCATAGTCCTCCCACATTTGCCTGTACCTCAGAAAAGTATATACCGAACAAGAGTGGTCCCAGGACAGAACCCTGTGGGACAGCACTTGTGACCGGTTTCGAGTCTGACATGGCTCCAGCAACTCTCACTCTGTGGGTTCTGTCTTTGAGCCAGTTTGCGACCCATCTTGTGACATAGGGTTTATATTTAAGCTGGATAGCTTATCTATGATGCCCGAGTGGGGTATTGTGTCAAATGCCTTTGCAAGGTCCAGATAGGCTGTGTGGACTACCTTCCCTTCATCTATGGCTTTGGTGACTGTTTCAAAGAAGTCAACCTGGTTCAAAAGGCAGGATCTGCCCTTGACAAAGCCGAACTGGGTAGGATCTAGTGTCTGTAGGTCCCCAATGTCTTTGTTTATGAGCTCCATGATGATCCTCTCCATAGCCTTGCAGACTAAGCTAGTCAGGCTTATGGGGCGATAGTTTCCAGGGTCCGTAGAGACTCCACCTTTGTGGAGTGGGACCACTGTTGCTTTACGCCATTCTGTGGGCACATATCCTGTAGTGAGGCCAAAATTGTATAGCTGTTTTATTTGCGGGATTAGTTCCTCTTGGAGTTCATGTAGGACGCAACCTGGGACGCCATCTGGTCCATGGAAGCAGTGTTTTTTGCTTTGGAGAGGGCAGCCTTCACCTGAGCATCAGAGATATTTGGGAGACAGCCCTCTGCCGGGATAGATACTTGCTCTTTTGGGGGGGAGAAATTTGCACTGAACCTGTCTGCCAGGATATTGGCGATGTCTGTGGGTTCAGTGTATTTTTTGTCATTTAGAATCAACTCAGAACAAGTCTGGGAGTTGCATCCCAGGTTCCTAACATAACTGAAAAAAGCCTTATGATTGTCTTTGGTGTCCTTTGCAATTTTTCTCTCAAAGCTGGCCTTGGAGGATTTTATGAGGGATCGTAATTTTTTGCTAGTACTGATCAGAGATGCCTTCCCTATTGGGGATTTTGCTCTATCATGTAGTAGCTTCCTCCTTCTGTTGTACAGTTTATTTATGGCAGGGCTCCACCAGACTGGACGCCTGCCTTTGGATGATTGGGTCTTGGTTTTGTTTGGGATAGCATGATTCATGCATTCCTGGAGATGTCCGTAGAATGCATTTATATAGGATTCTGCAGTTTGGGCCATAGTTTCCACTGGCCCTGGGGCCTTGAAGGATTCCACTTTGGTTTTGAGAAGTGAGAAGTTCGCTTTTGAGAAGATTTTCACTGTGGTTTTCTGGGCTGGGGGTGGGGTCGGGATGTGGACATCCAGTGAAATTAATTTATGGTCTGGTCTTACCAATGAGGGATATACTTCTGGTGTGGAGCATAGAGTCCCCATGTTGGTAATGATCAGGTCTAGTATGTTGTCCCCTCTTGTGGGAGTGGTGACTAGTTGTTCCATAGCATTTGAGTTTATAATTTCCAGGAACCTTTTGGCTAAGGTGCTGGGGCTTGAGTAGTGCTCACAGTCAATGTTTGGGTAGTTGAAGTCACCCAATATAATGGTGTTCGGAGAGATCTTCATGTTCTCCAATGTTTTCAGGAAAGCCGAGTGGGATTCCTGACTTTGAGAGGGTGGTCTGTAGGATGCTATAAACTGAAAAGCAGTCTTGCCCACTGTTAGTTGCACATGGATGGTCTCCGATACTTCGTGCAATGCCACTAACCTGGAGGTGTGGATATCCTTGATAAATATGGAAACTCCCCCTCTTTTTGTGGTTCGGTCCAGGTTTTGGGGCCAAAAAGCATGATATGAGGTATAGCCTGGTAGTGCTGGGGTGCTCTCTGGAGCCTTGAACCAGGTTTCTGTCACTGCACAGATATCGATGTTCTCCATACTGAGGAGAGCTTCAAGTGCGTGCATCTTGAGGTTAAGACGTTTGGCGTTAAGCAGCATTACCCTTAGTTTCTTGTTCCTTGTGTTGTCTATGGGGGTGGGTTTGACTTTTGAGCCTTGTCTAAAAAAGGCACTATGGGGGTGGCAAGAGCCTTTGCCAATATCTGAAAGCTCAGTGGTGACAGGTGCAAGCCGTCCCTAGCGAAGCAACGTGGCTTGTCGAGCATGTCATCCCAGGCTGACAGACACTGGATCCCCTTTGAATGACATCAAAATTTTAGCCAATTGTTAAAATCGATCATTTTGTCTTTGTACTGTGGCATCATTCTAGGTGAGGGTAAGATGCTGCTCAAGATCAGGGTCATACCAGCCTGGGCTACATGATCAGAGCGCTCCTCTATGTCTCTTTTCATGTAGTCCAGGGAGGTACGTCTCAGGTCATTCAAACCAGCATGTACAATGACTGAGTCATATTTGTATTTGTTTTGGAGTGACCTGAGTGCTTGTGTTATGTGGCGGATCCTAGCACCCGACAGGCAGCTCACCGTGACCTTCTCTTTATTCAGCCTGGTGAGCGGGACGTCAGTGTGTCTGACAATAGAGTCACCTATTACAAGAGTATCAGGTGTGTTATTCAGCCTTAAGGGCTGTGGCTGCTTGGCACACTGACTTTGTGGGCTATGTGTTGTCGTGTTTTGTTTTGAGGTAGCGTTTGCTTGGATGTCTGCTTTGGAGGTCTCTGTTGCTTAGGTAGATTTTATTTAGAGCCTCAGTATGTTTTTGTGTATTTATGTGTTTGGTTCGCTGATGTGGTGGGACTATGTGATACTGGAATTGTGTTGTGTGAGGTTACCTTCTCCTCCTGACTGGTTAAACCAGTTTTGAGATGAGAGAGCTCAGCCTCCAGTTTGGCTAAATAGTTGCATCTCTCATATATATTTGAACCTGTTTGGAGGAGGCGAGGGTTGTCCGTGTACATGAGACAGTTGTAACATTGCCTCAAAATTCCCAGATTCACCAGATGGACTGGAGAGGAAACCATTGACTGACCTTTGGACATGCTAGAGTAATATAGGGAAACTGAATTTAAGACGGACCAATAGAGGACAGGGTAATTGTAGAGAGTATAAGAGTAAGTAGTGCTTATGGTTTAATAGTACTAACTTGTAGGATTACTTAATTGGACCAGTGAAGGGCCTTAGAATGAGAATATGGTATTTACATTGAGAGATAGAGCAGTTCTAAGGGAAAAAGTGAAGAGCAGACTTTGTGGAGCCAGGAATAGTTTAAACCCAATTAGGCGGCGCTGCCCGCTGTTGCGTTATGCACAAAAACGCACAAAACCGCGCAAAAGAGGGTTTTAAGAGAGGAAGATGAAGGAGTTAGGAATTGACCCAAAATGGCCAATAAAACTACAGTTTCGAGTCAGTAACCACTCCCACAGGGGCAGGCAGGCTGCTCAATGTTTTTCACTGCCACTGATCAACAGAGAGACTTCCCTTTAGCCCAAGCAAAAAATGGCCTCCAAGAAACTTACAAACAGTTCAAGAACAGCAAGCCTGTAACTGAACTTTTTTAAATCTCAGAAAAGTGGGAAAAAAGCAAGATTTTTTTTTTTTTTGTTTTTTCAGAGATAGCAGAGGTTCACAAGTATCAACAAGTTATAACAGTGCAGTAAATGACCCCACACAAGAGTGCTAGGTCAAAGACAGATAAAATGCAAGTTTTGAGAAAAAAACAATTTCAAAAATAAGTGCAAACAGGAAATTCAGTAAACAGCTCTAGGTTGTGCTCTAAATACAGTTACTAATGCAGAAATCAAGTTTAACAAGCCAGAAAATGCTCAAAATAGGCGGCTATGCAGAAAAACTTAGCAAATAAACAGAGGAAAAATACTTAAAAGCTCAAAAGTGGCTCCTTTCTTCTCTCAGCGTTTTCTCCTCTTGGTGGGTGCTTCACCAACAGCCAACAAGCCTGAAAAGACGCCAAAACCACGAGGCAACCAGGTTTTAAGAGAGGAAGATGAAGGAGTTAGGAATTGACCCAAAATGGCCAATAAAACTACAGTTTCAAGTCAGTAACCACTCCCACAGGGGCAGGCAGGCTGCTCAATGTTTTTCACTGCCACTGATCAACAGAGAGACTTCCCTTTAGCCCAAGCAAAAATGGCCTCCAAGAAACTTACAAACAGTTCAAGAACAGCAAGCCTGTAACTGAACTTTTTTAAATCTCAGAAAGTGGTAAAAAAGCAAGATTTTTATTTTGTTTTTTTTTGTTTTTTTCAGAGATAGCAGAGGTTCACAAGTATCAACAAGTTATAACAGTGCAGTAAATGACCCCACCCAAGAGTGCTAGGCCAAAGACAGATAAAATGCAAGTTTTGAGAAAAAAAGATTTTAAAAATAAGTTTAAACAGGAAATTCAGTAAACAGCTCTAGGTTGTGCTCTAAATACAGTTACTAATGCAGAAATCAAGTTTAACAAGCCAGAAAATGCTCAAAATAGGTGGCTATGCAGAAAAACTTAGCAAATAAACAGAGGAAAAATACTTAAAATCTCAAAAGTGGCTCCTTTCTTCTTTCAGCGTTTTCTCCTCTTGGTGGGTGCTTCACCAACAGCCAACAAGCCTGAAAAGACACCAAAACTACGAGGCAACCAGGTTTTAAGAGAGGAAGATGAAGGAGTTAGGAATTGACCCAAAATGGCCAATAAAACTACAGTTTCAAGTCAGTAACCACTCCCACAGGGGCAGGTAGGGTGCTCAATGTTTTTCACTGCCACTGATCAACAGAGATATGCCAAGTGAACCGTGATGTGACACCAGCAACATGTGGTGGAAGGGCAGCAGGACTCCTACAAGCACCCCTATCAATACCTCTGTGTGGAACCTTGACAGCTCTCTGGCTATGTCCAGTGTCTACACTCACTGGAGCCATAGTTGCTACATTTTCCTGTTCAATGTCCCCACCCTCTGACTGTTCAATATCTGTGGCCTTTGGGGACTGGATATGTGTAGACATACAGACTGTGTGCCATGACAATGAGGGCAGAAGAATGATGGCAACCCCTGGGACATATTCAGCCCCTGCAAACTCTATGTGTGCCTCATTGTGGCCATCATCATCATCAGAGTCTAAAGACACACCGACATCAGGTTGCATAGGGGATAGAGATGAACCCCCTGGTCACCTGAGATAAGAGAAGAAAAAGCAGTAGATTAATACCTACACTAGTATACCCTCCAGTGCTATGTTGCAATAAATGTACAGCTTTATATACTGTTGGCACTATTATAGACCTGTTTAAACTCCAACCTCATATAGTAGGACAAGAGGACATTACTATCCCCACAAACAGCTGTCGTTACTTGTAAATTAAAGCTCTGCACAAAGTAATCTCATCAGCAAAAATGAGGCACACATGACATTTGTGAAGACTCTGCACAGTTGACACGTATGGCAATTTGCAATGCTCTGACAATACTGTTGCATCTATCAGTGTGGTGACAACTACAAGGCATACATAAGACTGTAAGATGTGTACAGTCATAAAATATCTGTGCAGTTGGCAATCATGCCAACAGTACAGCACTCCAGGCAGCAGGCCTGGGATGACACTTTAGCTGCTGCAGGTAATAGGCCTAGGCAGAGAGTGTGAACAATTTGGAGGAAAACATGATGTAGGAGTAACTGTGGTAGGTGTAGCAGCCTTCTAGTACAGGCAGAGCCAGAGTGATGGTAGCCATTCCACTCCAATTAAGGCATGTGCTTAAGGTAAGTATGTTAGACAATGGTATTATTAATAGAGTACTAGGCTACATGTTTGTTGTGTCCTTGAGCAAAATAGGGGATAAATATAGCATTATGTCCACCATTTTTGCAACTGTCAGGCCACGTGTTACAGTCTGTTACTCATTTGGAACATGTCTGCTGGCAGTCCTTGTTAAAAGTAGGGGCTTCACATGTGTATGCTAGTTGTGCAGCTGTCCTAATCTGCACTGTGAGTTTGAAAGGATTGTGTACTGCACTTTGATAGTAGTGGGTCTGAGTTAAAATCCTCTGTGAATGCATATTAATGCATGACGTGACACTTTATGCACCTATAGTTTTACTATAGGGATATGTGAAGTCTGGTCCCATCTGCAGGCCTGAGACTTCCATCAGTGACAAGCAGACATTTCATTTGTAATGCATTGCATGGATGAAGAGTGCATGACTCAGTGATTAATAAACCTACATCTATAACAAAACAGTGTTGTGCTTACCAGGAACAGGACCATGGCCTTATCTGATACCCAAAAGACCTGTGTAAAGTAGAAGGAGAGGTAATGTCAGTAGCACTGCATGTTGCACCACAATAAGGTAATACATCAATATACCTCACATATACATTAGCTACTATGTTAGTTATTATACCAGTAAAAATCTGAGCAGGAGAGTCAAACTGCAGTTAAACCCTTCCCCACACAAAGAATACAACCTGACTCCCACATAATACTATGTACACCCTGGTACACTGAATTCTACAGTATTGTAATGGTGATCAGACTAAGCTTACCTGCATGCTGCTCTGCCAGGGAAACAGTGGCACCCACATTCATGATGTACTGTGTGATGGATGCCTGGGAGCTGTCGTGTGTGCCTAGGTTTGCCAGGAATTCCTCAGTGGCTGAGATTGGTTGTTCCATTGCAAGGCCTCCATCGGTGATGCCACAATCCCTGGCTACATCTGCTGCTCTTCTGCAAGTAGCATTGATCATGTCCATTGCACGGTGTCAAACCTGCTCATATGTCCTGCTCTGATTACCTGTATCATTCAAGTCATGGACAAGGTCATCCCACAGTGCTGCCTGCTGTTCTCTGTTTTGCCTTCCCCTTGACAATATGAGTTCATGGTGCTGCTGGAGGCCTTCAAGTATAATCTCATTCTCCGCATCCATGAATGGTGCACAGCATCTTGGATACATGCATTCTGAAAGATAACAGAATGGGAACACATGTCAGGATCACATACGTGGACGTTCACTATGAGAGATACAGCAAGAACCGAATGGCTGGCAGTATCCACTGCTTGCTCAGACATGTCATATTCACAGTGTGCAAACATACTAAGTGTGTGAATACAACTAAGATACTAGTAAAAGTGAGCTATTTCCATGTATGCCATGACAGATACTGCTGCATGATCATACACCCAACAGAGGAGTCTATTGTAGTGTGTTCCCTAGGGACAACACCCCTGATATGTCAAAATAACAGTGCCAAACAAATAGCAGTGTGCTATTACAACCATTATAAAGGGACAGTCCCAAGAGACCAGTGTGCTACACTGACAAAAAGCATTCCACCCTTGATGTATTGTACATCCTCTATAGGTGTAACAAATTTGGATATGTATAACATGTCATTATCACAGTTTTAAGAAAGGCTTAATGCTGTAACCCCTGTTCCCTGTAAGTATATTCACACATCTGCATCCTGTTGTAAACAAAAAGGTTACATACCTGCTGGAGTGCAAAACTCCTCTGTTAATATGTAGTGATATTTAGGTTTTTGCAAATGCATGTTGTTTGTGCAGAAAGTCTCATATAGAATGTTTCCCCATAGCCAGCATGTTTGCCTTTTAACATGCTTCTGATTAGCAGGTGATTGCTTCTTAACCAATCGGTGGTTATGAAATACTAATCACAGGCAACACAGCTGATTTGCAGTATCATCTGCCAATGACATGCAACCACTGTACAAGATATAAGGCCTCCATGTAGATTACAAGCTCTTTCTGATATATTGTGCTGGACATTACATTACTGGGGTAAGGAGACTACGTCATAGGAGAGGGTAGGTCTGTAGAAACTACTGTTACATAGAGATGTGTGTGGTACAGGCTGCAGCTACTGCTCAGATAATAGGCCTAGGCAGAGAGTGTGAACACTTTGGAGGACAACATGCTGTAGGAGTAACTGTGGCAGCTGTGGCAGCCTTTTATTAGAGGCAGACCCAGAGTGATAGTAGCCATTCCACTCCAGTTAAGGCATTTGTTTAAGGTAAGTATGTTAGGTAAGGTATCATTATCAGAGTACTAGGCTACATGTTTATTGTGTCCTTGAACAACATAGGGGATAAAGATAACATTATGGCCACCATTTGGGCAACTGTCAGGCCATGTGTTACAATACATTACTCATTTGGAATGTGTATGCTGGCAGTCCTAGTTATAAGCAGGGGCTTCATATGTGTATGTTTGTTGTGCAGCTGTGCATATCTGCACTGTGAGTTTGAAAGTATTGTGTACTGCACTCTGATAGTAGTGATCCTCATTAGCATTAGCTGAGTTAAAATCCTCTGTGAGTATATATTAATTTTATTTATTTATTTTACATTTGTTGACCAGGCTAGTCCAACTGGATATATGTCCATTTTCAGTGGAGGCCTGGGGAGAAAAGCTCCACTTACATCAAAATGTTTATAAACACAATGGTATATACAAAGGCATGGTACATTACAAAGCTTAGGCATGCATTACATTTCATAGGATTTAGCATTTGAATACAAAAAAATCCAAATGCAAACAGTTTTGGATATTCCTAATAAAATATGTTTAAAGACACTATTAATTATAAAGTCACACACACAAATGTCGCACAAGAATGCTAGTGTCTAACAGCAATGGATATTCATGCAAAGTATGTACAAGGACACTCTTATTATGTAAAGTCTCACCAGAAGGCCTAGTGTAAGATGGCTATGGATAATCATTCAACATATGTACAGGACATCAGTCTGCTGTATAGTCACATTAACTTTATTACAAGATTATACTCATGAGAAGATAGGTGTTGAGTAATGCATGGCATGACACTTTATTCACTTATAGTTTTGCTATAGGGTATGTGAAGTGTGGTCCCATCTGCAGGCCTGTGACTTCTGTCAGTGACAAGCAGACATTTAATTTGCAATGCCTTGTGTGGATAAAGAGTGCATGACTCAGTGATTAATTGGTGGCTTCACAATAATGTTATTTAAATGCTACACACCACTGGATTTGAACCCAGGACTGTGTGTGGCAAAATATACTGCTTACAAGGAATTTAACAGACTGAGTTACTGAGTCACTGTTACAGCAGCTGTATTTGCAATATATAAGTACACACATATAGGCTGTGACATACTTTTTTTACAGACATCATTATGTCCATGGCTTTATACGGATGTATTTCTGCACCAAGGTCCCTGCTGTGCATGTATTTTGCTAGTCATTCCTTAGCAGGTGTACTTGTAAATGTTGCTGATAAAAGGGGACTGGTACCTGCTGTTAGATACCTCACTTACATCCATTCTTGTGGGTTTGGTATTCTAGTAGTGTACTCTTGCACCAGACTGCAAGGTGCAATCCCAATTTTTGCATTACTCTATAAGCTTGTTTGCGTGACGTGGCATAATGCATAGCTCTGCTGAAACATGCTTAATGGCTGTAATCTGCAATTACTATGTTTTGCTTAAACCACCTGTTTTAATTAACAGCTGTCTGGCATGGCAGGTTAATGCAGCACCTTACAAGTGTGATGGTTGTGGGTTCGAAGTAAGGGATAGGTGTTTATTTTGTAGATGTTTATTATTTAAAACACATATATCAATATAGCTCCATTGAGCTGAGCTTAGCAAAGCTGCACAATGGGGCGTGTCACACAGCATCGCACTAAAAAATATAATGAAAGAAAAATGGGGAGATAGGAAAGTGGTGCATGCAGTTGGAAAAACATAGTAAAAAGTAGGTAGGTATATGCAGGAAGGGTGTAGGAAAGAGTCATAGCTTTCCATTTCTTGTACAGCAACAACTGTGCACTTTGACAGAATTTGTAGATGACTTCAGATTCTAACTCCAAGAGGACAACGTAATTGTGTTGTTAAGCAAATTGGATCAAATTATGTGTGTCCGTTGGACATGTGCAAATTGGAGAGCTATGTATTTTTTGTACATTTTTTTTTTTTAACAATTGCCCATTTATTTTTTTTTAAGGTGAGAGTGGAATGTTGGGGAAGGGACATAGGTGCATGTGGGAGAGGTAAGTTGGGTAGGTGAGGAAGCTTTTGCAAATAGGCAAGACAGACAAGACAGCAGATGTGGTGGTGTGTGACACAAAAGGGAGGTAAACACCTTGGATGGGGAGGGAGTTGTTGAATCTCAGTCCAATGTGCCTCCACTAGGTAGCAGTATGACTCATATCCCCACCCATGGGACTATTGACACTGCTCTGTGACTGCCCCGAGAGTGGCAGTGGTGGAGGCTGGGCTTCTGGGTGAGCCTGTCATGCCAGGGTGGCCAGCATGTTCTCCATTCAGTGCAAGCATCATCCAAACCCACCAAAGACTATCCTGTGCACCAAACCCAGCAGTTTGTCACGGGTGACAACTCACCCTCCACCACTGCTCCCAGAGGGGGGGCTGAGGTGGTACTACCCGATGCCGCAGGTAGTGCAGGGTGCAGCAGAGAGGTCACCACCATGCTCGGTTCCAGATGTGCTGGGACCTGTTGCCATGGCTGGAGGAGGCAAGGTAGGTGGATCATGAGAATCGGCTGACCTTGATGCACTGTAGTAAAGTAGTTATGACAATAAGTTAACATTAGTATTAACCAAAACAATGTTTGTATTAACAGAATGGAACATAATAATAATAATAATAATAATAATAATTAATATATATATATATATATATATATATATATATATATATATATATTAATCCAAATATATCTTAAGGTATTTGAAACAAATAAGCACCCAGGTGGTCAGTTTAAAGTCTGTTTATTGCAATAAAATCAGGTGAGCAATTTCATCAAACACAGCTGACTTCATCAGAACAAATAACTTTCTTAAAAAGTAAGTTTAAATAATATAAAAACAGTCAAGATTGGTCATAAAAACAACCAATCAAAACACATAAATCAGCATACCTAATAAATATTAATGTTTAAAATAAATTACCAAGAACCATGTCATGAATATTGATTACTTCCAAGGTGGTATCATAAAAAATAATTAGACTTGTCCTGCCCTTTCTTTCAAAACTGGCAGGATAGTCATATAATCATTGTTGTTTTCTCAGTATGAAGGGATTTACAACAAAATTATTGACAGAGTAGAGAAAAAATGTAAAATTTTTTTATAAAAAAATCAAGGAAGTTAGATAGGGACATTAAGCAATACAAAAACAATAAAGTGTATCCTACCAACAACTTGGTTTTGAGTAATAATAATTTTAATAAAAGTGGATTTTATTCACAATTTGATGGTGAAAACAGGGCTATGCCTACTGTAGAAGAAGGTGGTAATAGTGGCTATTTTGAAGAAAAGCATATGGTGGATTGTCCTGAACAGCAGGATTTTCCAGCATTAAGACGCTCGGAAAAAATAACAAACAGGAAACAAGGAAGGCAGCCTGCCTACAGCTAAGTGACACAATATCAGAAGGGTTTTTCCAGCTGGCAGAGGGGGAGGAATCAATATTAGGAAATGAGGGGTAACATATTCTTCATACTTCTCATGGTTTTAACATCTACAATTACACTGCTAGGCCTATCACAGAGGAATTTTTTACATTATTTTCAAAAGGATTCAGGTTTGTTCCCACTAAAATTCCTGGTATTGCAGAAGTATTAATAGACGTACAGTTATATTTAAGGAAATTGAATTTGAAAGCCTTATTTGGTAAAAAGGATGGTGCTATTAAAATGAATGAAATGAAAAATGTTTTCAAAAAAGTAGTGTATTCAACCCCCTTTTGTACCCCTTGGTAGCTACCTTTGAGAAAGTGGTCAGGGATGATCTTTACAAAATGTGTGGGGGGGGGGGTTCAATCTTAGTCCAAAGGAAAGGAGTCTTATCAAAGATTAAGGGAGGATAAAGGGATTTGAATCATGACTCCAGACAAAGGTGGAGGTATAATAGTTTTTAATTCTGAGGATTATACTAATGTCGTGCAGGACATTTTGTTTAATGTTGATAATTATTCCCAAGTCTCCAAAAAACAATTACATATTTCTTATCAACGTATTGACAGTTTCTTATATGAATATTTACTAGGTCAAAGAATTTCCAAAGAGACCTATGATTTTCTTTCTAACACATACCCCAAAGTACTGGTTATGTTTGGCATACCAAAAGTACACAAGAACATTGTGACTCCACCGTTTAGGCCTATAGTAGCAGCTGGTGGGTCTAAAATGCAAAATTTAGCTGTCTATGTAGACTAAGCACATTGTGGAAGAGGTGCCACGTCTGGTAAAAGATTCTTGGGATTTCTTGGGGTAATTGAAACCAGAATTGTGTTCCCCAGGAGTTATTTTTTGACCATCGATGTTCAAGATCAGAAGGGTTAGCATTATTTGAGGAGATACTTTTCACCTGTTCTCACAACATGAACAAATTACTATGATATGTGAAATTATGGCCCTTATTCTTGAAAATAATTATATTTTTTGAGGGGCAATATTTCCAACAGGTAAAGGGTGTAGCTATGGGGGCCGCCTGTGCCCCCCATTTATGCTAATCTTGTGCTGTTGGGTTGGGAACTGGAAAACATTTTTAAGAGTGAATATTTTTCTGAGATTCTTACTTACAGTAGGTTTTTGGATGACATTTTTATTTTGCGGAAAGTTAAAAAAGACACTATACCTGCTTTCATTGAGTATCTCAACAATACCACCACTTTTTTAAAATTTACTTATGAACATCATGATAAGGAAATACACAACCTTGATACTAATATAGTTAAAGGGAATGAAGGTTTCATATCCCAGATATATCGTAAAAACACCTTTTGTAACAGTTATTTATATTTCAACAGTTATCACCCATTGTTTCAGAAAAGGGGCATTATTAAAGGTCAAGTCATCAGGATAACCAGGATAAATTCCCAAAAAGAGGATGTGGTAAAGGAATTTGTATATTTGAAGGATATGTTTTTAGACAGGAGATATCCTAGTGATTTTATTGATGCCACTTTGAGTGAAGTTTTAGATGAAAGGGGTAAAAAATATATGCCACTTTTAGGTAGGGGGTTAACCAAAATACCCCAAACTGCTTTAACTGTAGATGGTGAGGCAACTATTGATTTTCAGCAAGCCTGTGTTATTCAATATAGCCCTTTATACAATGGGGTAAAAATATTTTTAACAAAAATTAGAGTATCTTTAAAACTAATAATGAAGTGCATCAAGTACTCAGTGAAAAAAAACACTTTCTCAACCAAAATATGACCTAATTTGAAATTGATTTTAGAGAGGAAAATCAACAATGGTGGAGCTGACAAGAATCTAAATGGAACTAGACCCTGTGGTAGATGCTCCTACTGTCAATACATTTTACAGGCTACATCTATTACTTGGGCCAATCAAAATGGCAACACTCTGTTTTTTAAGAAAGGTAATTGTTTCACCTGTAAACTAGTATATCTTGCAAAATGTAATACAAGTATTGCATTTTATGTTGGAAAAACTGAGAGGCTTCTCAAATCTAGAATATATGAGCATTTATATGACATAAAAAATAAGAAAGAAACCAATGCTCTTTGAGACATAATTTACATTATGAAAGCTTTTCTGGTTTTAAGTATGCCATTTTGGATGTTGTGCAAATAGATTCTAGAGGGGGAGATTGGCAAAATGCATTGTGTAAAAAAGAACTGATGTGGCAGTTAAGGCTGGATGCTAATATACACCTTGGGCTGAATGATTATATGACTATCCTGCCAGTTTTGAAAGAAAGGGCAAGACATGTCTAATTATTTTTTATGACACCACCTTGGAAGTAATCAGTATTCATGACATGGTTCTTGGTAATTTATTTTAAACATTAATATTTATTAGGTATGTTGATTTGTGTGTTTTGATTGGCTGATTTTTGATCAGTCTTGACTGTTTTTATACTATTTAAACTTACTTTTTAAGAAAGTTATTTGTTCTGATGAAATCAACTGTGTTTGATGAAAGCACTCAACTCATTTTATTGCAGTAAATGGGCTTGAGACTGACCACCTGGGTGCTTATTTTGTTTTAATTGTCATATTGGTAAGCACTTGTACACCACTATTTTGTTTCCACATATCCCAAAGTATATTATGTGTAACAGAACATTAAGTAACATAACAGCAAGTATGTTAATAGCAAGCCAGTATGAATTAAACCATAAGGCCAGTAAAACAGTTAGTGTAACAAAATATGCTAATATTAAATCATAATAATAAATAACAATAATAAATAAAAGAAGATAAGGGGTGGGGAGAGAGAGAGAGAGAAAAACATATCATTAGTTATCTCACAGGTAATATTACTACACAGAGTACAACTACAAACTTCTACAGGTGTGCAGTGTCAGTTGTGAGTACAGTGATTACAATTCTTCTATAGCTGATGCAGCACATACATACCTCTCAAGCTTTTAGCATGGGACAGTGTGGGCCAAGCAGTAACAAATGTAGGTATACAACTACACAGAACAGTTTCACATAATTTGGGCTTACATAACTACCAAGGTGTTATATAAATGGATTTGAAAATATATAGCATTCCAGGTAATCATTTTTATGATAATCATGGAATAGACAAATTAGGCAGCTGTAATTACATTATGAAAAAACATGACAGTTGAGTGGCATGTTTTTGTACACTAAGTAAACTAGATAGGTCTCATGCCTTAGTTGGCCAGCATGCATGTAGAATCCAATAGCTGTGACTGCAGGGGACATCTGCAAATAATAAAACAATTCACTGCAGCAACTTAGAACAGACATGCAATGACTACAGCCCTATTGCAAATATTAAGACAGATTTATTTAGGAACCTACAATGCTGCTTAACACTTCATTGGCATTGCTGGTAATTATATGTGAAATCTACACACACTATTTGCTCATAAAGTGGGCTACTTCAGCCATATACCTTTTGTTCCTGAAGTGGAAGAAAATATGAGCATTATATGACTTACATTGGCTTGCAGACAACCTTGAACCATACTATTAGTTGAGAAAGACATTTTAAAGGACTTTCTTTTTGCATTATATAGCTATTATAGTTTTACACTTGACTGCAGTGACAGTAGAACATACATGCAATCAATACAGCTATATTATTAAGACAGATTTATTTAGGAAACCACAATGCTGCTTACCACTTTATTTGTATTGCTGATAATTCTCTTGTTTATTGCAATACAGTTGTTATTGTTTATTTATTGCACTACAGTTCTAATTGCCCATTTATTGCACTACATTTCTAACTGCCCAGTTATTGCACTACATTTTTTATTGTTTATTCTTTATTGCAATATATATTTTTTTATTCTTTATTGTTTATTGCACTACAGGTAGCATAATATATCTGTGCTTGCCACACTCATGGTGCAATCTGGCCAGCTGCCTGGCGTGGGACTGAATATTTCCAGTCCTCTCAGGTGGAGCTGTTGGGAGAGAAGCACACCATTATGCATACCAGTTTTGTACACATTCAGTTTGCATTTTGGTAAAACGGTGGGAAAAATACTTACATATTTGTGGGATATGCCTAGCCCTTGCTTCTTGGACCCAGGTGTTCAATGTTCCCCACTTTATCCACTTCAAGTCATCATAGTAGTGACAACATTGCTCATCAGTGCAGGGGATACCAGTAGCACTGGTAAGATCCCTGGTCAACTTATTCCAGGCCTCAGCATTGCACTCTGAGCCCTGGTACCTGCCTTGCAGCAGCCTAGGTTCATAATTCCAAATGAGGAGCTCAACAAAATCCCTGGACTCCCGCACACCCAATCTCTGCACTCGAAAGCCCGCACCCTCTCCAACACCACCTGTCATATCAGCAGATAAGCATACTCCAACAAATGGTGCAGAATTCCCACCTATTGTTAATATAGGCTGTTTTTCCACCCTTATATGTCATTTAGCAACATTCAAAAAAGCACCGCAGTGCTTAGCATTGCGGAAACCAGCTAAGTGCAGCTCAGCATTGCAAACAACTCACACAACCATGGTTTTAGTGAAGCTTAGCAATGCACAAACAATATAAGCCATTAACTACTTTTAAGCACTGCTTAGCACCACACAGCTCTCTCAAATGTAAAAATATAAATTTTAATTTAAAAGGAATTTTGCGTTGCATTCAATAAATGATATGTATGCTAGGGGCTCAAACCCAGGACCTACATAACTGTAAACCATCACTCTATCCATTTAGCTACTTAGTATATGAAATAGCATACCTTCACATACACTACTAAGCAATCATGGAGCACCATGCAAATGGGCTTAAATGGGTGTACCTAAATGCAGAAATAAATAAGTAATTACATCTGGTTTCTATTTTTTATATGTCTGCCAGGTGTCTACTGTGTATGTGTAAGCACAGCTTTGCAATGCTGCGCTCTGCACTGCACCACACAGACATTAAAAAAAAAAAAAAAAAAAAAAAAAAGTTATTATAATTAATTACATCCAGTTTCTATTTTTAGATGTCTAGTAGGTGTCAGCTGTCTATGTATAAGCA
Source organism: Protopterus annectens (assembly GCF_019279795.1). Classification (NCBI taxonomy): domain Eukaryota; kingdom Metazoa; phylum Chordata; order Ceratodontiformes; family Protopteridae; genus Protopterus; species Protopterus annectens. Next base: position 1,328,904,557 of record NC_056729.1, on the reverse strand, counting down.
TGGCTTGGAATTGGTGTGCTCCACGCCTTGCCGCGCAGATGTTAAAAAAAATCAAAAAATGAAAACAAAATTTATAAATTTAAAACACAAGCTATTAATACACAGCATGTTTCAACACCTGCACACAACATTGCAGGGAGCCTCACCATGTACATAACATCTGACCAGCCTCTACATTTCTGCCTGCATGGATTCAATATCCCTGTTGCTATGCTCTCCCTCAGCACCGTGCCATGATTAATATGCATGGTGAGCTGCCAAGGGGGAACCATGGCTGTGTACATGGGTACATTCTGTAGAGCCTACATAGAATTTGTTAGATAATGGGGTACTTCTTTTATCCAACTTTTATTATTTGCAATTATTATAATGTCATCTGCATATGTTAACATAACTGGAATTCTTAACCCTGCAGGTATTAAATACCCTGACTCCTTCATTTTGTAATTTATTTCAAATACTATTACATTCATAAGTAATGCAAAGAGTATACAGCACATAAGACATCCTTGTCTTACACCATTTTCATAATAGTTAAAGTATTTTCCTCATAAGCAAAAGGTACAGGGTTTGATTCTCATCTTAAGTTTTTGGCTAGGCTTAAAATGGCCTTTGAGGGCAGTTAGCATAGTATACACCTATGAACCTATATACCTCTTGGCTTAACCATCCATTTACAAGTATTTTACTTTATTATTATTATATGATGATATGCAAAATTTCCTAACTTGTTCTCTTATATTATATTCTTTCATTATTACCCATATTATTCATGTCCAGTCATGTCAAATGTCTTGTTTGCTTCTTCTTCTTTTCTGTTCAGAATATCATCCACAATTTTTCTAATTAATAATTCTTGACAACCTTCCCCTTTATACTATACATGCTATCTTCCATAATATTTTCCATTTTAGTTTCAAATCTCTTTTATATTATATTCATAAAGAGCTTATATCATTATTATTCAATACTGTAAGTCTCAAGTTTTTTAATTGTCTTCTATCTTCCTTGCTCCATATGAATTTAAGTATTCCACTACATGATTCTTTATACATAAACACTTTCATTTAACCATTCATTCAAAATCTTTAACATTTTTTTTGCCAGTCCCTTAAATTGTTATGCATTTTGTACCATATTCCATCTGGTCCTGCAGCTGAATCTATATTTCCTTGTCCCTAATACTTTATCTAGTTCATTTAACTCTTTATTCTCTTTTTCTGTTAACTTTTTTGCTTTCCATGTTTATTCACTACTTTTTTCTTTAAACATTTCTTGTACAAATTATACTGCACTTTTCATAATCTTTTCCTGAGTTCTTTCTATTTCTACTTTTACATTTTTTTATTTCTCTCATTACACTACCATCTTCCTTTACTAATCTGCTTAAGTAACTTGATACTTATTTTCTTTTTCCATGTAAAAATATCTTTGCCTATATTACAATTCTTGTATTTTTCTTTATTTCTTTTATATAATTATTTTTCTGTGTCAAATTGCTTTTTATCATTATATTCTAAATCTTCCAATGCACCATTTTAAGTTCTTTTGCATTTCTTTCTCTACTTTTCTCACATCATATTTCCACTGTAAAAGCATTTTTCATATTTTTCTTTAAATATCATCAACCATTCAGGCCAATATTTATAAAATGTTCTCACATTAATATGATCTTTCCATAACTGTAGTACTAAACCCTTTCCATATTACATGCTTTCTCATTTATCTTTTTTGTTTATTTGCCTATTTTTATATATTTGTTGTTTTGCTTTATGTTGCAAGATTATCAGAAATTCCTGTTTCAACTACCTCCCTTTCTCCTATAACTAAATCTGTCATTATATAATAATCCAGTCCATGCCTATACATATAACTAAATTTTCTGTCACTATAAAATAATCCATTTCAGTTCTATACATAACCCCTTTTGTAAGTCCATGAATTTTTGTCCTAACATTTTAACTTACCACATCTTATAACTCCTAACATTTTTCTTATATCATTTTCTTTCTTTTTATGCTTGCCTCTTAAATTAAATTAAATTATAATATTCATATTTATCACTACATAGTCTAAAATCTGATGAAATAAGCTTTTCCTTTCTTTAAAATTAATATAAGCATATAATGTTATAATTCTAAATACCTGTTCTTTCTATTTTAAATCTACAATTGTGAAGCTTGCCATTTTTGCTAAAGTTGCCTCAAATATCTTTACTGTATTTCTATGGAACACAGCTATTCCAGAACATTCCTCATTTTCTAAAGTCCAGATTATCTTTCCTCCCCATAGTTTCTGTGGTTGTAATCATTCTTCATTTGTTGACACTCTTGTGTAATTCATATACATCACATGTATTACACCACTCCAAAATTCATATTATTCTTGGGTTACTATCAAATTATCGAAGTTCAGAAAACTGAACGTCCAATACTACAAAAATGATGTCAGACTTCTAGAATACTAATTAGGTATAATGACAAATCTGTTGATCAAATTCAACAGATTCGACATTTATGTTGAAAATCTGCCATGTTGGGATTGTAGGTGCGCCTCCCACCCTGCATGCAAATTAAATATTCTAACTCCATGATCGCACTACAGTGAGGAAAGGGATGCATTCCCCTTTCTACACTGTACCACGACTCTACTCATAACATCAAGTTACTATCACCGAATGCACACTTGCATTCGCTGATATGTAATCTCGATCTCCTAACATTCGGCAACACGGAAAGTCGACTAACTAACATTCGACTTTCTGCATTCGCTGATCTAATGTTCAACATTTTGATGGTAAACCTTCTTCTTACTATTTTCTTAATACTATTCACATTTACAGAAAGCACTCTAAAATGTTCATTTTCCTTTTTCCTTAGATTCATAGCTTCATAAGTTCATAGCTAATTTTCCTTAGATTCATAGCTTCATAAGTTCATAGCTAATTACTAGGCTAGCTTTCATAATATGTCATTCAAAGCCAACTTCTTTCCCATAGGTGTGAATCAAACACTGTACTTTGTGTCTAGGAGTCAAACACCTTAACTATTATACCAAGTCCCAACCATTAGCTGTACATATTCTTTTTCATCCCTCTTCTTTCTCTTTTCTTTTTTACTTATCCCTATAAATTGTCTTTGTTGTTTACCCTTTTACCAATGGAATTATTTTTTCTCTTTTACTGCCTCCCAGTTTATGTCTTTCCCATCACTTATTTCAGAACCTTCTTCTATGTCCTCTTCATTATTTTTTCTCATTTAATTTTTCTTATGTGTCTACCACTTTTAAAATTTCTTCTCTTTATTCATTTTCTTCTTTCTTTTTCTTTTTCCTTACTATTAATTTTATTTTTGCAATGCACTAATACATGTCTAATTTTGTTACATTTTTAACATTTCAATTCACATTTTTTGCATCATGTCTTATTTCCCTACAAATATCATTTTCTTTTATCACAGTTTCTTATTAAATGTCATTCTTTTCCACAAAAAAAAAAAACATGTTTTAGGTTGTATTTTACAATACCCCTCTTCCCCTCCATGTTTATCATGGTTGGTATATGCGTGTGTATGTATATATATATATATATATATAAATATATATATATATATATATATATATATATATATATATATATATATATATATATATATATATATATATATATATATATATATATATATATATATATATATATATATTTTTTAACACAATATTAAAATCCCAGCCACCACCCCACAACCCCTTTTATCATACACATTTGCAATGTCCAGTACTTCTTTACATAAAGCTTTCACATTTCCTTTCAAAGTCTCTCTTCCTACCTCTGTTCCAAATTGCACATGAATTTTCTTTTCTGTTTTCCTGTTAAATGCTTTTATCACATAAAGATTTCATGGGTTACAGTTTTTCTTTTCTGTATTCTCCAAAAATGCTTCCATTGAAAAAACAGGGTCAGATATAATGTCAAAAATGTCTATTTACTAATAAGAATAAATGCTCTTAGCTCATGTGCTTTTACACCCAAAGGAGCTATTACATTGTCTTACACTTCTTACCTCTCCATTTCTTTGTCTTTTTTACTTTGGATCCTTACTGCGTACTTCTTTTTTTCATTTTCTTCTGTCTTCTTTTTTCTGTGACTCCACGTTTGCCTTCTTTTACTTTTTCTTCATATTTTTTTTCTTTTCTTTCTTACCACTATTCTTTAGGATTGTCTCTGCATCATCCTTTTGTATATTCTTCATAATCCCCCCCCCCAGGAAACATCTCCTTTGTTTTTTGCTCAATCTGCACCATCATTTCCTTGAGTAAATCATCCTGCATCCCTGCTGACTGGATGATTGTAGTTATACATCTTTCATTTGCTGACTCATCTCCATCAAACATGTTTGTTTGAAACATTTCCTCAGAATCCTGAGCATATTCTCTGGTCTCAATATTTTCTTTCTCTTTCATTTATTTCACTGCTCTTATCATCTCCTTCTTTCTCCATCTACCTTCCTGTTTCTCTAGTCTGCCTCTGCACCTGGAACAGAAACAGATAGTGCTCCTTCAAAATGGGTCCCACTCACAGGAATGATGAGTACGGGAGGTTCCCAGATACTCTGGTCAAATTTCCACTAATAGTATAATTATCACTTTGGGGCATTCCCAAAAACTGGCTAGCCTAGTGGGACTAAACCAGTCAACAAAGGATAGATAAATAAATAAATAAAATGTTACAGTCTTTTATTTATATGACATCATGTCCTACAACTAGTTCAGTTAAAGGTAGATTTTTTTTTCACTTTATTCAACTAAAAGGAGAAATGCAGTATCCCCGGGATTTATGAAGCTCGGCGCAAGGCCGGTGTAAGGCCTGCGCCGGCGGTGCAGTGAATAGTCGGCGTAGTAGCGCCATATGCATAGTAATGAGAGCGCGCCGCAACCACAGACACGTGCGTAGTGTACGTGAGCGAGCCCAAGTAGGATGCGTCCGGAGGCGTGGCTAAGCCGGCAGGCGATGAGCAACCTAATGTGCTGACTGCCACGGTCCGCCCATAATAGTAATGGCAGCAGCCAGGGCCCGTGCAGAATGAAACGCACGTAGAGTATGCAACATAGTACCCGTCCCAACAAAACGGAGAAGCAAATACAACCCACGAAGCCCTAAGTGTACCCGTCCAAGGAACAAAGGATACGCGTAACACCGTGTTTGTCCCGCAAAGCACCGTCAGCGGGCATACCCAGAGAAGGTGTACAGCAGCATGTCAGCGCGCCGCACCGACATAGGAGTAGCGACTAAGGTTACCACCTGTCCCACTTTGCGAGGGCAGTCCCTCCATGGGCAGTTGTGTGTCGATAAAAATATTAAAAACGGCAAATGTGCTAAGATTGTAGGACATAATGATATCCCGTATTTAATGTAATGGTTGCATGAAATGGTTATTTCCGTAACTGAAATACCTAAATGTCACAAGAAACAGAATAAGCAACCAAACTGCTACAACAATAAGCTTTTATTTAGGCAAACAAGTGAAGTTATATGCTATATAGTGACCGTGGGTATGTGTCGGCCTGTAAAATCTGATGTGAGTCCCGAAAATGTCCCACCTTGGCCACTGGAAAAGGTGGCAACCCCAGTAGCGACATGGGCATGGTCACCAGGGTTACCAGCTGTCCCACTTTGCTATGGACAGTCCCTCATTGGACAGGTGTGTCCCGGCAAAACTCGAAAGAATGGCAAATGACCTGAGATTTCCTGCCAAAATTATTCCCGCAATATACCTGTAATAGTAGCATAAAACATATATTTTGTCTATGAAACACATACATGGCATAAGAAACTGAATAAGGAACCCAAATGCTAACAGAATAAGCGTATATTATGGCAAACAAGTGAAGTTCTGTCAACTCCACTTGCTGTGGGTATGTGTTGTCCTGCAAAATCCGATGTTTCCACAAAAGATGTCCCACTATGGGCATTGGAAAAGGTGTCAACCATAATGGTCACAAGCAGTAGTGAGAGTACACAGCTGGGTAGCTGTGTCGACATAACAACAGGAAGGAACCAAGATACCTTAAACACAGGCAAACATGTGCATAGCAACATGTCACACACCCAGCAACGTGTTTGTCGCATACACAGGACGGCGTATGTCTAAGTGTAATATCCAGAAGCAGAACCCATGCATGCAGATGTAATACACAATAGCCCCATTGTAGCATGTAAGTCCCACCCATGTACGCCTGTGCACCCAAACCAGCTAGCATCCTTGTGCAGCTACACACCTACACACAATGGGCATACCTGAAATGTGGTAAGAAGTACTGTGTTAGGCAGTGCCACGCGGGCAAATATGTACCCCACATGTCACCAACCCACCTCAGGTACAGTGCCACGCTGGCAATTTTGTAACCCC